>NC_000070.6:121826151-122126151 GCF_000001635.26 Mus musculus | reverse complement strand
ATTCAGACAAACACATACACATGAATGAATTTTATTAATTATTTTTTTCATTTTATATATGTGCATGTTATGTGCATGAATGTGTGTGCATTACCTGTGTTCCTGGTGCCTGAAAAGTCAAGTACATTTTGCTGAATCCTCTGAAGATGAAAGGAGAGTAGTTTTAATCTGAGTGTTAGAAGTGGAAAACCACCCTGGGTTCTCTGCAAGAACATGTAAAGCTTGTAACCACTCTGTCATCTCTCCAGTCCAGTAAGACTAAACGAATTCAATCTTACCAAGTCATATCTTTCTTTCTTCTCACATACTGGAGAGAGAGAGACAGAGAGGGTAGAAGGTCTCCATAAATCAAGCCCGTTCTTTTCTACATATGGAATTCCAGTCCATTCTGGGATAGATAGAGAGACAGTGTCTATAAATAAATAAATAAATAAACAAACAAATAAATAAATAGGGCTATACAAACAGATTCACAGTTAAAAGCAAAGATTGCTCTTCTCAGCACCCACATGGTCACTCACAAATCTCCAAACCTGGAGTTCCAGGGGACCAAATACTCTACTTTGCCTTATGTGAGTACTGCATGCACATGGCTCAATGAAATATAGAGGCAAGGCACTCATAAAGTCAAAATAAGTAACAAATAAATTCTGAATCATCAAAATTACTGAATAAGATCAATAAAAAAGGAAATGGGAAAGATGAAAAGACATGTCTCCAAGAAGGTAGGAAATGGCCAACAACACCATTGGTCTTTACAGAAATGAAAGGTAAAACAACATTGTTATGACTATAACCCGGACAGACATTAAGGACATGGAGAAATAGGACTACTTGTGTCCTATTGGCTGCCAAAACACCCTTGTATAAAAGTATGCCAGTGCTGAAAATCATGTATGCAATTATAAGATAACCCAGCAAATCCAGTCCTATATTTTCACCTAAGAAAAAATAAAATACACATCTAGATAAAAGCTTCCACAAATGTTTACATTAGTCTTGATGGTAATAACAAAAGCTTTAAAAAAGAAGGCAAATGTCCATTACTGGATAAATAGACTGTGATATATTCATACAATGGAACAATATAAACCCATAAAAAGTACTGCAAAGTAAATCTGTAAAATAATACTTCACAAAAGAAATAAATTATGAAAAGCATTTTACTTGTTACATACAGTATAAGACACCCCACAAGCATAGAAAAGGATGGAATTTATCAGGAGTGAGGCAGGGGAATGACACAGTAACTCAATTGGAGCGTTTCCTGGGTCCTGATATGTTTTGGAACTAGAGAGGAGTTGTGGTTGCCTCAGCTTGTGCACAGGCTTAACATTAACAAATTGTGCACAGAAAACTGAACCTGATGTGACATGGATTTCTCCTTAACAGTAATGCACAAGAGAACTCTTCTTTCTTAGCTCTTTCAATCAGGCATTAACAAACTTGAGAAGACGATGTGGAAGTAGTCCTACTGATAAGAGTTTTTGTCCAGAATGTATCAGACCCTGAGTAGTACCCTAAGAGTATGTAAATTAGACAAGGGCTGTACACACAGGGATCTAGAGCTTAGGAAGGCAGGTAGAGGAGGATTAGACTCTCAAGGTTATTTCTGACTACAAATTTTATTTATTGGATATTTTCTTTCTTTACATTTCAAATATTATCCCCTTTCCTGGTTTCTCCCGAGAATCACCCTGTCCCATTTCTCCTTCCCCTCCTTCTATAAGGTTTTTCCCCACCCTAACTCACCTAATCCTGCCCTGGCATTTTGCTTCATGGGGGCATTGAACCTTCACATGACCAATATTCCATTGCTGCCCTACAAGGCCATGCTCTGCTATATATGCAGCTGGAGTTTCAGTCCCTCCATATGTACTCTTGATTGGTAATTTAGTACCTGGGAGCTCTGGAGGGTCTGGTTGGTCCACATTGTTGTTCTTCCTATGGGGTTGCAAACCCCTTCATCTCCTTCAGTCCTTTCTCTAATACTTCCATTGGGGATCCTGTGCTCAGTCCAATTGTTGGCTGTGAGCATCTGCCTGTGTATTGGTCAGGCTCTTGCAGAGCCTCTCAGAAGACAGCAATATTAAAACATAGGGAGATGTGTACAGTGACAGATATCTGCAACATAATCACTGGGGACTGAAGCAGGAGGATTTCCAGTACCAGGATGAGGTACATGAAGTGCCTGAAACACACACAAGCAAAGGTTAAAAATGCAAAACAAAATCCCCTGCTTTTCATGTTCTGACTGAGTTAGCTATTGTGTTTTACAATCAACAAGAGTCTACAAAACCTATTCCCATATTAGCCTGTCTCATGGAGGACAGGTATGGTTATGTGAGTCACTGTGTAAAAAATTCTGTACTCCACGCCCCTGACTGCTCAAATCAATGCACAGAATATAAAATGAAGCAAGGGTATGTAACTTTAGTGTTTTGCAAATGACTCACTTCTCATCCTGCTGCAATCCAATCCTCTGTCTCAAAGAATAATTATAAAGTGTTACTGTCCAAGATGTTTATTTTCCATCAAAATTTTTATGTCAGTTCTAGTCTGGTGAAATTTTTTACTTCTGTACCATGAGCTGAACATTCCCAGAACAACACAATTTTGTAGGCGACAACATATATTTCACATCATCTATGAGCTTACCCTAGTAACCTTGGTGTCTGAAGCAGACTTGTAAGAGTTGTCCATATTCACAGACTCTAAATCCAGTCTATTATTTCCTTAAGCCACTCCAAAAAATCAGTCTCAAACTCCTTTTTTAAAAACATTAATACACACGACTAATTCAAATGGTCATGGAGCAGTTGTCTTTCAAAGACCAATCAATCTAGATAAGGTATGAAGACATACTTGAGAGTAGCATCAAGGTATTAGATATGGCCTGACAGACAATGGAGGCAAAAATGATGCCAGAGGTTTTGAAGTGGACAATTAGAAAGGATTTCTTTTTAGCAGATGGGGTAGATTGTTGAGATAGCATATCTAAAGTATACTTTGTGTGTGTGTGTGGGGGGGAGGCATGGGGGGTCAGCACATGGAGAGGTCAGAGAATGACAATATTTGCCCTCCCCTCTTCCCCGCGAGGCCACATCGTCCCCCCGCGTCATCACCACCTCTTTCCTTCTCCTTCTTCCCATCGGGGGCTGGTCAGAGGGCGGCGGGTCCAACCCCGCGGGGGTTCGGAGCGGGAGGAATCAGCGGGCCCCCGGTGGGGCGGGGGGCCCGGACACGGGGGAGGGGAGGCGGAGGCGACTCTGGACGCAAGCCAGGCCCTTCCAGTGGATCGTCTCATAGTACTCTAAACACTGAGCCATATACTCAGGATCCCCACAGTACTTTAACTTTTTTATTAGGTATTTTCCTCATTTACATTTTCAATGCTATCCCAAAGGTCCCCCATACCCACCACCCCCAATCCCCTACCCACCCACTCCCCCTTTTTGGCCCTGGCGTTTCCCTGTACTGGGGCATATAAAGTTTGCAAGTCCAATGGGCCTCTCTTTGCAGTGATGGCCGACTAGGCCATCTTTAGATACATATGCAGCTAAAGACAAGAGCTCCCGGGTACTGGTTAGTTCATATTGTTGTTCCACCTATAGGGTTGCAGTTCCCTATAGCTCCTTGGGTAATTTCTCTAGCTCCTCCATTAGGGGCCATGTGACCCATCCAATAGCTGACTGTGATCATCCACTTCTGTGTTTGCTAGGCCCCAGCATAGTCTCACAAGAGAGAGCTATAACTGGGTCCTTTCAGCAAAATCTTGCTAGTGTATGCAATGGTGTCAGCATTTGGAAGCTGATTATGGGATGGATCCCTGCATATGGCAGTCACTAGATGGTCCATCCTTTCGTCACAGCTCCAAATTTTGTCTCTGTAACTCCTTCTATGGGTGTTTTGTTCACATTTCTAAGAAAGGGTAAAGTGTCCACACTTTGGTCTTTGTTCTTCTTGAATTTCATGTGTTTGGCAAGTTGTATCTTATATCTTGGGTATCCTAAGTTTCTGGGCTATTATCCACTTATCAGTGAGTACATATTGTGTGAGTTCCTTTGTGATTGGGTTTCTTCACTCCGGATGATACCCTCCAGGTTCATCCATTTGTCTAGGAATTTCATAAATTCATTTTTTAATAGCTGAGCAGTATTCCATTGTGTAAATGTACCACATTTTCTGTATCCATTCCTCTGTTGAGGGGCATCTGGGTTCTTTCCAGCTTCTGGCTATTATAAACAAGGCTGCTATGAACATAGTGGAGCATGTGTTCTTCTTACCAGTTGGGACATCTTCTGGATATATGCCCAGGAGAGGTATTTCGGGATCCTCCGGTAGTAATATGTCCAATTTTCTGAGGAACTGCCAGATTGATTTCCAGAGTGGTTGTACAAGCTTGCAATCCCACCAACAATGGAGGAGTGTTCCCCTTTCTCCACATCCTCGCCAACATCTGCTGTCACCTGAGTTTTTGATCTTAGCCATTCTGACTGGAGTGAAGTGGAATCTCAGTGTTGTTTTGATTTGCATTTCCCTGATGATTAAGGATGTTGAACACAATGATTTACTATCTGCCCCTTATGGTAGCCCATGTCTTTGATACAAGTACTTGGGGTAAGAATCATGTGAATCTCTTGATTTCAGTCCAGACAGGGCTGCAGAGTTACTCCTCCTGTAAAACAATACTTGGTCAGCCAGAACAGAGTGTAGTTCTGTTGACAAGCATGGAGGAAGGTAGCACTACCTTCCCTGAGAGTGGATTTTGCAATCACCTTACACCCTAAATTAAGTCTAGACCCTGTTCCTTCATAAAATAGGACTATCACTTCCAGAACTAACAGAGGTGAACACAGCAATGTATGGTATGAACACATACATACACATTCACTAACTAACAAACTAACTAACTAACTAGCTAACTAGCTAGCTAGCTAACTAACTAACTAACTAACTAACTAACTAACTAACTAACTAATTCTAAGGGCTGGAGAGATGGTTTATCAGTTAAGAACACACAATGATTTTCTCCGGAACTTTGAGTTCAAAGCATACTCATTGCTTGACTCACAATTCCCTGCAACTACAGCTCCTGAGATCTGAGACCCTCTTATGCTCTGCATAGGAACGTAGGCTCAGATGCACATACCTCATCCCAGGATATTATTTAATAAATCATTTAAAACTTTCGAAACTTTGATTAAGGCTGGAAAGAAGGTTCATAAGTTAAGAACTCTAGCTGATCTTGCTGAAGCCCCACGTTTACTTCCCAGCTCTGGAATAATGGCTCAGAATTGTCCCTGAAGTTCAAACCAATTCCACACACTCTTCTGAACTCCTTGGGCACTCGGTTTGCATAAGATTTAAAGACATGCGTGTCTGCAAATCGCCTAAAATGAAGTAAAAATAAAAATAATTAAAAAAGAAAATGGTATTCTGATCAGGCCTTTGCTGCACCTCTCTAATGGAAGCACTAAGATTATAGAAGCAAGATGTTATCAATTCAGGGCCATCCTGGCTACATAGCAAGATGTTGTGTCAGGAAGGAAGGAAGGAAGGAAGGAAGGAAGGAAGGAAGGAAGGAAGGAAGGAAGGAAGGAAAGTAGGAAGAAAGAGACCAACACTGTAAAAGTATACATTCCAGGCCAAGAGTTCTGTTTAAAGTTACCAGTAAGTTCCCACTTGTCCTGTTTGTTTGATTCATCTGCAATGGATGGGCTTGATTACATGTGGGTGTGAATTACTTAAGCAGGAAATACAGTGGGATGTAAACTTGACCCTTATTGGATATAGGTGGAAAATACTAGACAGGCAATAGGGCAGGATGTAAGCTTGGCCTTGATTGGATGTAGGCAGAACATAAGAGGCTGGAAATAGTTTAGGATGTAGGCTTGCCTCTGATTAGTCCTTATGGGAAATGAGAAGAGTTATGGACTGTGCATTTTAAGCCCCTGCAAATGGTGACTTCTGCATACCAAGATGTGGACCTGGCCAGTATTTAATGAAAGTTTGCTTCAAATTTGATTTAAATTGTGGCATTGTTCTTATTTTCCACAGGTGGGATTAACAGAATGACCCTGAGACTCTGTTTTACACCAATTGGAATGGCAAAGAAAAAAAAAAAACCTCAATCAAAGGCACATACTGGAATGGTTGTGGAGAAATGGGAACATTACAACAACTCCAGAAATCAATCTGTTGGTTCATAAGGAAACTGGAAATAATTCTACCTGAAGACCCACTTCTTGGCATATACCAAAAAAGACATTCAACCATACCACAAGGACACATGCTTCATTATGTTCATAGCAGCTTTACTTTATTTGCAAGAACTGAGAACAACTCAACTCTTGCATAAGGTTGTGCACTCTTATGGAAGACTTGGGGGAAGAATTAAAAGAACTAAAGGGGATAGGAACCCCACAGGATAACCATCATAGTCAACAAACCTTGATTTTTAGGAGCTTTCAGAGACTGAAATACTCACCAAAGTAAAAAGCACAAACAGGATAACCAAGCCCTCTGGTTGATACACACACACACACACACACACACACACACACACACACACACACATACACACACACACAAACACACAGACACACACCATATGTTCAGGTCTGTCTCCATGTGGGTACCATAACAACTGGAGTCAGGGATGTCCCTAAAGGGCTGTTGCCTATCTGTGGAATTTGTTCCCCTACAGGCCTGCCTTGCCTGGCCTCACTGAGAAAGGAAATGACTAATCCTTCAGAAACCTGATGCACCAGGGATGTGGTGGGGGCATGCTCTCTCTGAACAGAAGGTGAGGGTGAATGGGGGGGAGGGACTCTGTGAAGGACAGACCAGCAGTGAGGCAATGATTGGAATATTTAAAAAAAAAACAGAAGGAAAGAAGCTCATTTTGTCTCATGGGAATTCCATAAAGAATCCCAAAAGATTCCCTTGGTATTTCTGACCAACTATACTTCTGAAGAATCTGCAAACCTCATCCCATCTTTCTAAATCTAAAGATACTACAGTTTTAGTGGAGAAGAAGGGCATATTTACGTTCAGCTGAGTATTAGGAGGAGAGCTAAAGCATTGTGGCCAAAAGCAGCCATGGTGGGGACATGAAAGGGAAAAGCCATCAGTTTGGAAACAGAGGGGTTTCTGGTTTCTGTCTCTTTCAGGTTTCCTAGAATTGAGAGATTCTATGTGTTAGTCAGGGTTTCTATTCCTGCACAAACATCATGAACAAAAAGAAAGTTGGACCGCTCGACTCGAGCCCCGGGCTACCTTGCCAGCAGAGTCTTGCCCAACACCCGCAATGGCCCACACGGGACTCCCCACGGGATCCTAAGACCTCTGGTGAGTGGAACACAGCGCCTGCCCCAATCCAATCACGCAACCTGAGACTGCGGTACATAGGGAAGCAGGCTACCCGGGCCTGATCTGGGGCAAAAGTCCCTTCCGCTCGACTCGAGCCCCGGGCTACCTTGCCAGCAGAGTCTTGCCCAACACCCACAAGGGCCCACACGGGACTCCCCACGGGATCCCAAGACCTCTGGTGAGTGGAACACAGCGCCTGCCCCTCCTGCCCAACACCCGCAAGGGCCCACACAGGATTCCACACGAGATCCTAGGACCTCTAGTGAGTGGAACACAACTTCTGCCAGGAGTCTGGTTCCAACACCAGATATCTGGGTACCTGCCCTGCAAGAAGAGTGCTTGCCTGCAGAGAATACTCTGCCCACTGAAACTAAGGAGAGTGCTACCCTCCAGGTCTGCTTATAGAGGCTAACAGTGTCACCTGAAGAACAAGCTCTTAACAGTGACAACTAAAACAGCTAGCTTCAGAGATTACCAGATGGCGAAAGGCAAACGTAAGAATCCTACTAACAGAAATCAACACCACTCACCATCATCAGAACGCAGCACTCCCACCCCACCTAGTCCTGGGCACCCCAACACAACCGAAAATCTAGACCCAGATTTAAAAACATTTCTCATGATGATGATAGAGGACATCAAGAAGGACTTTCATAAGTCACTTAAAGAATTACAGGAGAGCACTGCTAAAGAGTTACAGGCCCTTAAAGAAAAGCAGGAAAACACAGCCAAACAGGTAGAAATCATTAAAGAAAAACAGGAAAACACATCCAAACAGGTGATGGAAATGAACAAAACCATACTAGAACTAAAAGGGGAAGTAGACACAATAAAGAAAACCCAAAGCGAGGCAACGCTGGAGATAGAAACCCTAGG
Source organism: Mus musculus (assembly GCF_000001635.26). Lineage (NCBI taxonomy): Eukaryota > Metazoa > Chordata > Mammalia > Rodentia > Muridae > Mus > Mus musculus. The sequence continues at coordinate 122,117,901 of NC_000070.6, read as the reverse complement.
AAAGAGATCTGGAACCATAGATGCGAGCATCAGCAACAGAATACAAGAAATGGAAGAGAGAATCTCAGGTGCAGAAGATTCCATAGAGAACATCGGCACAACAGTCAAAGAAAATACAAAATGCAAAAGGATCCTAACTCAAAACATCCAGGTAATGCAGGACACAATGAGAAGACCAAACCTACGGATAATAGGAATTGATGAGAATGAAGATTTTCAACTTAAAGGGCCAGCTAATATCTTCAACAAAATAATAGAAGAAAACTTCCCAAACATAAAAAAAGAGATGGCCATGATCATACAAGAAGCCTACAGAACTCCAAATAGACTGGACCAGAAAAGAAATTCCTCCCGACACATAATAATCAGAACAACAAATGCACTAAATAAAGATAGAATATTAAAAGCAGTAAGGGAGAAAGGTCAAGTAACATATAAAGGAAGGCCTATCAGAATTACACCAGACTTTTCACCAGAGACTATGAAAGCCAGAAGAGCCTGGACAGATGTTATACAGACACTAAGAGAACACAAATGCCAGCCCAGGCTACTATACCCGGCCAAACTCTCAATTACCATAGATGGAGAAACCAAAGTATTCCACGACAAAAACAAATTCACACATTATATTTCCACAAATCCAGCCCTTCAAAGGATAATAACAGAAAAGAAGCAATACAAGGACGGAAATCACGCCCTAGAACAACCAAGAAAGTAATCATTCAACAAACCAAAAAGAAGACAGCCACAAGAACAGAATGCCAACTCTAACAACAAAAATAAAAGGAAGCAACAATTACTTTTCCTTAATATCTCTTAATATCAATGGACTCAATTACCCAATAAAAAGACATAGACTAACAGACTGGCTACACAAACAGGACCCAACATTCTGCTGCTTACAGGAAACCCATCTCAGGGAAAAAGACAGACACTACCTCAGAGTGAAAGGCTGGAAAACAATTTTCCAAGCAAATGGACTGAAGAAACAAGCTGGAGTAGCCATTTTAATATCGGATAAAATCGACTTCCAACCCAAAGTTATCAAAAAAGACAAGGAGGGACACTTCATACTCATCAAAGGTAAAATCCTCGAAGAGGAACTCTCAATTCTGAATATCTACGCACCAAATGCAAGGGCAGCCACATTCATTAGAGACACTTTAGTAAAGCTCAAAGCATACATTGCACCTCACACAATAATAGTGGGATACTTCAACACACCACTTTCTTCAAAGGACAGATAGTGGAAACAGAAACTAAACAGGGACACAGTGAAACTAACAGAAGTTATGAAACAAATGGACCTGACAGATATCTACAGAACATTTTATCCTAAAACAAAAGGATATACCTTCTTCTCAGCACCTCACGGGACCTTCTCCAAAATTGACCATATAATTAGTCACAAAACAGGCCTCAATAGATACAAAATTATTGAAATTGTCCCATGTATCCTATCAGACCACCATGGCCTAAGACTGATCTTCAATAACAACATAAATAATGGAAAGCCAACATTCACGTGGAAACTGAATAACACTCTTCTCAATGATACCTTGGTCAAGGAAGGAATAAAGAAAGAAATTAAAGACTTTTTAGAGTTTAATGAAAATGAAGCCACAACGTACCCAATCCTATTGGACACAATGAAAGCATTTCTAAGAGGGAAACTCATAGCTCTGAGTGCCTCCAAGAAGAAACGGGAGACAGCACATACTAGCAGCTTGACAACACATCTAAAAGCCCTAGAAAAAAAGGAAGCAAATTCACCCAAGAGGAGTAGACGGCAGGAAATAATCAAACTCAGGGGTGAAATCAACCAAGTGGAAACAAGAAGAACTATTCAAAGAATTAACCAAACGAGGAGTTGGTTCTTTGAGAAAATCAACAAGATAGATAAACCCTTAGCTAGACTCACTAAAGGGCACAGGGACAAAATCCTAATTAACAAAATCAGAAATGAAAAGGGAAACATAACAACAGATCTTGAAGAAATCCAAAACACCATCAGATCCTTCTACAAAAGGCTATACTCAACAAAACTGGAAAACCTGGACGAAATGGACAAATTTCTGGACAGATACCAGGTACCAAAGTTGAATCAGGATCAAGTTGATCATCTAAACAGTCCCATATCACCTAAAGAAATAGAAGCAGTTATTAATAGTCTCCCAACCAAAAAAAGCCCAGGACCAGATGGGTTTAGTGCAGAGTTCTATCAGACCTTCAAAAAAGATCTAATTCCAGTTCTGCACAAACTATTTCACAAAATAGAAGTAGAAGGCACTCTACCCAACTCATTTTATGAAGCATTACTCTGATACCTAAACCACAGAAAGACCCAACAAAGATAGAGAACTTCAGACCAATTTCTCTTATGAATATCGATGCAAAAATCCTCAATAAAATTCTCGCTAACTGAATCCAAGAACACATTAAAGCAATCATCCATCCTGACCAAGTAGGTTTTATTCCAGGGATGCAGGGAAGGTTTAATATACGAAAATCCATCAATGTAATCCATTATATAAACAAACTCAAAGAAAAATACCACATGATCATCTCGTTAGATGCAGAAAAAGCATTTGACAAGATCCAACACCCATTCATGATAAAAGTTTTGGAAAGATCAGGAATTCAAGGCCCATACCTAAACATGATAAAAGCAATCTACAGCAAACCAGTAGCCAATATCAAAGTAAATGGAGAGAAGCTGGAAGCAATCCCACTAAAATCAGGGACTAGACAAGGCTGCCCACTTCCTCCCTACCTTTTCAACATAGTACTTGAAGTATTAGCCAGAGCAATTCGACAACAAAAGGAGATCAAGGGGATACAAATTGGAAAAGAGGAAGTCAAAATATCACTTTTTGCAGATGATATGATAGTATATATAAGTGACCCTAAAAATTCTACCAGAGAACTCCTAAACCTGATAAACAGCTTCGGTAAAGTAGCTGGATATAAAATAAACTCAAACAAGTCAATGGCCTTTCTCTATACAAAGAATAAACAGGCTGAGAAAGAAATTAGGGAAACAACACCCTTCTCAATAGTCACAAATAATATAAAATATCTTGGCGTGACTCTAACTAAGGAAGTGAAAGAACTGTAAGATAAAAACTTCAAATCGCTGAAGAAAGAAATTTAGGAAGATCTCAGAAGATGGAAAGATCTCCTATGCTCATGGATTGGCAGGATCAACATTGTAAAAATGGCTATCTTGCCAAAAGCAATCTACAGATTCAATGCAATCCCCATCAAAATTCCAACTCAATTCTTCAACGAATTGGAAGGAGCAATTTGCAAATTTGTCTGGAATAACAAAAAAACTAGGATAGCAAAAAGTCTTCTCAAGGATAAAAGAACTTCTTGCGGAATCACCATGCCAGACCTAAAGCTTTACTACAGAGCATTTGTGATAAAAACTGCATGGTACTGGTATAGACACAGACAAGTAGACCAATGGAATAGAATTGAAGACCCAGAAATGAACCCACACACCTATGGTCACTTGATCTTCGACAAGGGAGCTAAAACCATCCAGTGGAAGAAAGACAGCATTTTCAACAATTGGTGCTGGCACAACTGGTTGTTATCGTGTAGAAGAATGCGAATCGATCCATACTTATCTCCTTGTACTAAGGTCAAATCTAAGTGGATCAAGGAACTTCACATAAAACCAGAGACACTGAAACTTATAGAGGAGAAAGTGGGGAAAAGCCTTGAAGATATGGGCACAGGGGAAAAATTCCTGAACAGAAGAGCAATGGCTTGTGCTGTAAGATCGAGAATTGACAAATGGGACCTAATGAAACTCCAAAGTTTCTGCAAGGCAAAAGACACCGTCAATAAGACAAAAAGACCACCAACAGATTGGGAAAGGATCTTTACCTATCCCAAATCAGATAGGGGACTAATATCCAACATATATAAAGAACTCAAGAAGGTGGACTTCAGAAAATCAAATAACCCCATTAAAAAATGGGGCTCAGAACTGAACAAAGATTTCTCACCTGAGGAATACCGAATGGCAGAGAAGCACCTGAAAAAATGTTCAACACCCTTAATCATCAGGGAAATGCAAATCAAAACAACACTGAGATTCCACCTCACACCAGTCAGAATGGCTAAGATCAAAAATTCAGGTGACAGCAGATGCTGGCGTGGATGTAGAGAAAGAGGAACACTCCTCCATTGTTGGTGGGAGTGCAGGCTTGTACAACCACTCTGGAAATCAGTCTGGTGGTTCCTCAGAAAACTGGACATAGTACAACCGGAGGATCCAGCAATACCTCTCCTGGGCATATATCCAGAAGATGCCCTAACTGGTAAGAAGGACACATGCTCCACTTTGTTCATAGCAGCCTTATTTATAATAGCCAGAAGCTGGAAAGAACCCAGATGCCCCTCAACAGAGGAATGGATATAGAAAATGTGGTACATCTACACAATGGAGTACTACTCAGCTATTAAAAAGAATGAATTTATGAAATTCCTAGCCAAATGGATGGACCTGGAGGGCATCATCCTGAGTGAGGTAACACATTCACAAAGAAACTCACACAATATGTACTCACTGATAAGTTGATATTAGCCCCAAACCTAGGATACCCAAGATATAAGATATAATTTGCTAAACACATGAAACTCAAGAAGAATGAAGACTGAAATGTGGACACTATGCCCCTCCTTAGATTTGGGAACAAAACACCCATGGAAGGAGTTACAGAGACAAAGTTTGGAGCTGAGATGAAAGGATGGACCATGTAGAGACTGCCATATCCAGTGATCCACCCCATAATCAGCATCCAAACACTGACACCATTGCATACACTAGCAACATTTTATTGAAAGGACCCAGATGTAGCTGTCTCTTGTGAGACTATGCCGGGGCCTAGCAAACACAGAAGTGGTTGCTCACAGTCAGCTAATGGATGGATCATAGGGCTCCCAATGGAGGAGCTAGAGAAAGTAGCCAAGGAGCTAAAGGGATCTGCAACCCTATAGGTGGAACAACATTATGAACTAACCAGTAACCCGGAGCTCTTGACTCTAGCTGCATATATATCAAAAGATGGCCTAGTCGGCCATCACTGGAAAGAGAGGCCCATTGGACTTGCAAACTTTATATGCCCCAGTACAGGGGAACACCAAGGCCAAAAAGGGGGAGTGGGTGGGCAGGGGAGTGGGGGTGGGTGGGTATGGGTGACTTATGGTATAGCATGGGAAATGTAAATGAGCTAAATACCTAATAAAAAATGGAAAAAAATAATTAAAAAAAAAGGAAGTTGGAAAGGAAAGAGTTTATTCAGCTTACACTTTCCACATTGCTGTTGATCACAAAGGGTGTCAGGACTGGAACTAAAGAAGGTAAGGAAGCAGGAGCTGATACAGAGGCCATGGAGGGATGTTACTTAATGGCTTACTCAGCTTGTTTTTTTTAAATTCATTTATTACATATTTTCTCAATTACAATTCCAATGCTATCCCAAGAGTCCCCCATACCCTCCTGCCCACTTCCCTACCCACCCATTCCCATTCCCAATTTTTTTTTTGTTTTTTTTTTTTTTTTTTTTTTTTTTTGGCCATGGTGTTCCCCTATACTGGGGCATATAAAGTTTGTGTGTCCAATGGGCCTCTCTTTCCAGTGATGGCCGACTAGGCCATCTTTTGATACATATGCAGCTAGAGTCAAGAGCTCCGGGGTACTGATTAGTTCATAATGTTGTTCCACCTATAGGGTTGCAGATCCCTTTAGCTCTTTGGGTACTTTCTCTAGCTCCTCCATTGGGAGCCCTGTGATCCATCCAATAGCTGACTGTGAGCATTCACGTCTCGGTTTGCTAGCCCCCAGAATAGTCTCACAAGAAACAGCTCTATCTGGGTCCTTTCAGCAAAATCTTGCAAGTATATGCAATGGTGTCAGCGTTTGGAAGCTGATTATGGGGTGGATCCCTGGATATGGCAGTCTCTTGATGGTCCATCCTTTTGTCACAGCTCCAAACTTTGTCTCTGTAACTCCTTCCATGAGTGTTTTGTTCCCATTTCTAAGAAGGGGCACAGTGTCCACAATTTGGTCTTTATTCTTCTAGAGTTTAATGCATTTACCAAATTGTATCTTATAGCTTGGTTATCCTAAGTTTTGGGCTAATATCCACTTATCAGTGAATACATATTGTGTGATTTCCTTTGTGATTTGGTTACCTCACTCGGGATGATATCCTCCAGATACATCCATTTGCCTAGGTATTTCATAAATTCATTGTTTTTATAGCTGAGTAGTACTCCATTGTGTAAATGTACCACATTTTCTGTATCCTTTCTTCTCTTGAGGGGCATCTGGGTTCTTTCCAGCTTCTGGCTATTATAAATAAGGCTGCTATGAACATAGTGGAGCATGTGCCCTTCATACCTGTTGGGACAACTGGATATATGCCCAGGAGAGGTATTGCGGGATCCTCCAGTAGGACTATGTCCAATTTTCTAAGGAACCGCCAGACTGATTTCCAGAGTGGTTTTACAAGCTTGCAATCCCACCAACAATGGAGGAGTGTTCCTCTTTCTCCACATCCTCACCAGCATCTTCTGTCACCTGAATTTTTGATCTTAGCCATTCTGACTGGTGTGAGGTGGAATCTCAGTGTTGTTTTGATTTGCATTTCCCTGATGATTAAGGGTGTTGAACATATATTCAGGTGTTTCTCTGCAATTCGGTATTCCTCAGGTGAGAATTCTTTGTTCAGTTCTGAGTCCCATTTTTTAATGGGGTTATTTGATTTTCTGGAGTCCACCTTCTTGAATTCTTAATATATATTGGATATTAGTCCCCTATCTGATTTAGGATAGGTAAAGCTCCTTTCCCAATCGGTTGGTGGACCTTTTGTCTTATTGACGGTATCTTTTACCTTGCAGAAGCTTTGAAGTTTCATGAGGTCCCATTTGTCAATTCTCGATCTTACAGCACAAGCCATTGCTGTTCTATTCAGGAATTTTAACTCTATGCCCATATACTCAAGGATTTTCCCCACTTTCTCCTCTATAAGTTTCAGTGTCTCTGGTTTTATGTGAAGTTCCTTGATCCACTTAGATTTGACCTTAGTACAAGGAGATAGGAACGGATCAATATGCATTCTTTTACATGATAACAACCATTTGTGCTAGCACCATTTGTTGAAAATGCTGTCTTTCTTCCACTGGATGGTTTTACCTCCCTTGTCGAAGATCACCTGACCATAGGTGTGTGGGTTCATTTCTGGGTCTTCAATTCTATTCCATTGGTCTACTTGTCTGTCACTATACCAGTACCATGCAGTTTTTATCACAATTGCTCTGTAGTAAAGCTTTAGGTCAGGGATGGTGATTCCACCAGAGGTTCTTTTATCCTTGAGAAGAGTTTTTGCTATCCTAGGTTTTTTGTTATTCCAGATGAATTTGCAGATTGCTCTTTCTAATTCGTTGAAGAATTGAGTTGGAATTTTGATGGGGATTGCATTGAATCTGTAGATTGCTTTTGGCAAGATAGCCATTTTTACAATGTTGATCCTGCCAATCCATGAGCATGGGAGATCTTTCCATCTTCTGAGATCTTCTTTAAATTCTTTCTTCAGAGACTTGAAGTTCTTATCATACAGATCTTTCACTTCCTTAGTTAGAGTCACGCCAAGATATTTTATATTATTTGTGACTATTGAGAAGGTTGTTGTTTCCCTAATTTCTTTCTCAGCCTGTTTATTCTTTGTATAGAGATAGGCCATTGACTTGTTTGAGTTAATTTTATATCCTGCTACCTCACCGAAGCAATTTATCAGTTTTAGGAGTTCTCTGGTGTACTTTTTAGGGTCACTTATATATACTATCATATCGTCGGCAAAAAGTGATATTTTGACTTCCTCTTTTCCAATTTGTATCCCCTTGATCTTCTTTTGTTGTTGAATTGCTCTGGCTAGGATTCAAGTACAAATGTGAATAGGTATGGAGAGAGTGGACAGCCTTGTCTAGTCCCTGATTTTACTAGGATTGCTTCCAGCTTCTTACCATTTACTTTATTGTTGGCTACTGGTTTGCTGTAGATTTCTTTTATCATGTTTAGGTATGGGCCATGAATTCCTGATCTTCCCAAAACTTATCATGAATGGGTGTTGGATTTTGTCGAATGCTTTTTCCGCATCTAACTAGATGATCATGTGGTATTTGTCTTTGAGTTTGTTTATATAATGGATTAAGTTGATGGATTTCCGTATATTAAACCATCCCTGCATCCCTGGAATAAAACCTACTTGGTCAGGATGGATGATTGCTTTAATGTGTTCTTGGATTCAGTTAGCGAGAATTTTATTGAGGATTTTTGCATCTATATTCATAAGGGAAATTGTTCTGAAGTTCTTTATCTTTGTTGGATCTTTCTGTGCTTTAGGTATCAGAGTAATTGTGGCTTCATAGAATGATTTGGATAGAGTTCCTTCTAATTATATTTTGTGGAATAGTTTTTGCAGAACTGGAATTAGATCTTCTTTGAAAGTCTGGTAGAACTGTGTAATAAACCCATTTGGTCCTGGGCTTTTTTTTTTTTTTTTTTTTTTTTTTTTTTTTTTTTTTTTTTTTTTTTGGCTGGGAGACTATTAATGACTGCTTCTATTTCTTTAGGGGATATGGGACTGTTTAGATTGTTAATTTGATCCTGATTTAACTTTGATACCTGGTATCTGTCTAGAAATTTGTCCACTTCATCCAGGTTTTCCAGTTTTTTTGAGTGTAGCCTTTTGTAGAAGGATCTGATGGTGTTTTGGATTTCTTCAGGATCTGTTGTTATGTCTCCCTTTTCATTTCTGATTTTGTTAATTAGGATGTTGTCCCTGTGCCCTCTAGTGAGTCTAGCTAAGGATTTATCTATCTTGTTGATTTTCTCAAAGAACCAACTCCTCGTTTGGTTAATTCTTTGAATAGTTCTTCTTGTTTCCACTCGGTTGATTCCACCCCTGAGTTTGATTATTTCCTGCCTTCTACTCCTCTTGGGTGAATTTGCTTCCTTTTTTTCTAGAGGTTTTAGATATGTTGTCAAGCTGCTAGTGTGTGCTCTTTCCAGTTTCTTTTTGGAGGCACTCAGAGCTATAAGTTTCCCTCTTAGAAATGCTTTCATTGTGTCCCATAGGTTTGGGTATTTTGTGGCTTCATTTTCATTAAACTCTAAAAAGTTTTTAATTTCTTTCTTTATTCCTTCCTTGACCAAGGTATCATTGAGAAGAGTGTTGTTCAGTTTCCACGTAAATGTTGGCTTTCCATTAATTATGTTATTATTGAAAATCAGCCTTAGTCCATGGTGGTCTGATAGGATGCATGGGACAATTTCAGTATTTTTGTATCTGTTGAGGCCTGTTTTGTGACCAATTATATGATCAGTTTTAGAGACGGTCCCGTGAGGTGCTGAGAAGAAGGTATGTCCTTTTGTTTTAGGATAAAATGTTCTGTAGATAACTGTTAAGTCCATTTGTTTCATAACTTCTGTTAATTTCACTGTGTCCCTGTTTAGTTTCTATTTCCACGATCTGTCCATTGATGAAAGTGGTGTGTTGAAGTCTCCCACTATTATTGTGTGAGGTGCAATGTGTGCTTTGAGCTTTACTAATGTGTCTTTAATGAATGTGGCTGGCCTTGCATTTGGAGCATAGATATTCAGAATTGAGAGTTCCTCTTGGAGGATTTTACCTTTGATGAGTATGAAGTGTCCCTCCTTGTCTTTTTTGATAACTTTGGGTTGGAAGTCAATTTTATTCGATATTAGAATGGCTACTCCAGCTTGTTTTCTTCAGACCGTTTGCTTGGAAAATTGTTTTCCAGTCTTTCACTCTGAGGTAGTATCTGTCTTTTCCCCTGAGTTGGGTTTCCTGTAAGCAGCAGAATGTTGGGTCCTGTTTGTGTAGCCAGTCTGTTAGTCTATGTCTTTTTATTGGGTAATTGAGTCCATTGATATTAAGAGATATTAAGGAAAAGTAATTGTTACTTCCTTTTATTTTTGTTGTTAGAATTGGCATTCTGTTCTTGTGGCTGTCTTCTTTTTGCTTTGTTGAGGGATTACTTTCTTGCTTTTTCTAGGGCGTGATTTTCATCCAATATTGTTTCCTTTTCTGTTATTATCCTTTGAAATGCTGGATTTGTGGAAAGATAATGTGTGAATTTGGTTTTGTCGTGGAATACTTTGCTTTGTCCATCTATGGTAATTTAGAGTTTGGCCGGTTATAGTAGCCTGGGCTGGCATTTGTGTTCTCTTAGTGTCTGTATAACATCTGTCCAGGCTCTTCTGGCTTTCATAGTCTCTGGTAAAAAGTCTGGTGTAATTTTGATATGCCTGCCTTTATATGTTACTTGACCTTTCTCCCTTACTGCTTTTAATATTCTATCTTTATTTAGTGCATTTGTGGTTCTGATTATTATGTGTCGGGAGGAATTTCTTTTCTGGTCCAGTCTATTTGGAGTTCTGTAGGCTTCCTGTATGTTCATGGGCATTTCTTTCTTTAGGTTTGGGAAGTTTTCTTCTATAATTTTGTTGAATATATTTGCCGGCCCTTTGATTTGAAAATCTTCATTCTTATCAACTATTATCCGTAGGTTGGGTCTTCTCATTGTGTCCTGTATTTCCTGGATGTTTTGAGTTAGGATCCTTCTGCATTTTGTATTTTCTTTGATTGTTGTGCCGATGTTCTCTATGGAATCTTCTGCACCTGAGATTCTCTCTTCTATCTCTTGTATTCTGTTGTTGATGCTTGCATCTATGGTTCCAGATTTCTTTCCTAGGGTTTCTATCTCCAGTGTTACCTCACTGGAGATAGAAGCTTTTAGATTCTGTATTTCATACTCTCCCCTTTTTAGGATACACTCGATAGGGTCCCGGAACCAAGATGTCTACTGCCGATGCTCAGGCAAAGCACTCTCAGCTTGCTTTATTATAGAATTCAAGACTACAAGCCCAGAGATGGTACCACTCACAATAGGCCCTCCCCACTTAACCACTAATTGAGAAAATGTACCACAGCTGGATCTCTTGGAGGTACTTCCCTGCTGAAGCTCCTTTCTCTATGATAACTCCAGCCTTTGTCAAGTTGACACATAAAACCAGTCAGTACAATTGACCCCTTGTCAACTTGACACACAAACACATCACTATTAAGCCTCAACCCTTAGTTTCTTATTCATACCGAAGATCTATATAAATTTAAGAGTCCCACAGTCCTGTATATTAAAGTTCAATCCCTTTAAAATGTCCAATATCTTTTAAAATTCAAAGTCTCTTAAATGTGGGCTTCACTAAAATACTTTCTTTTTTCAAGAGGGAAAAATATCAGGGCACAGTCACAATCAAAAGCAAAAATTAATCTCCAATCATCCAATGTCTGGGATCCAACTCATGATCTTCTGGGCTCCTCTAAGATCTTGGGTCATTTTACCAGCCATGCCCTTTGTAGAACACATGTTGTTTTCTAGGCTCCAGCTGCCTGTACTCCAGTACTGCTGCTTTTCTTGGTGGTCATCTCATAGTACTGGAATCTCCAAAACACTGCATGACCTCTTCCTAGGCTATCAGTTGCAACTGAGGCTGCACTTTCACCAATGGCCTTCCATGGCCTCTCATAGTGTTGAGCCTCAGCTGCTCTGAGTGACCCCTTCATGCCTTCAAAACCAGTACCACCTGGGTGACTCTTACACATTACCAAGTCTTGCTGTAGACAGAGGTACAACCTTGGCTATCTCTGAAACACAGCCTCTTTGTGCTTTGAGAAAAACACTTCCCAGAAGATGTTACCTCAACAACGCTGGCCGCTTCTCAATCACTGCTAATTTCATAGCTCCAGCTAACCAGCATCAATAGTGCCAGTAATGAAAAGTTTTTGCTTTAGTAGTTCTGGTATCGTGCTAAACAGCTGATTTTTCAGCTCCAGCAAATCAGATCCACAGACTATTCACAGTCAAAAAAGCAACGTCCCTGAAAAGAGTCTTTAATCTTCCCTCTGGAATTTCAAAAGCCAGGCCTCCATCTTCTGCACTGTTCTCAACATTATCTTCCAACCCCCTACACAACATCCCACAAAGCTCTTAACCCAAGTCCAAAGTCTTTCCAAAGACCTCCTCAAAACATGGTCAGGTTGTCACAGGATACCCAACTATGCTGGTACCAATTTGTATTAGTCAGGGTTTCTATTCCTCCACAAACATGATGACTAAGACACAAGTTGGAAAGGAAAGAGTTTATCCAGCTTATACTTTCTTTCTTTCTTTGTCTTTTCTTTTATTATAAGTATTATTTTTATTTTTTAATTTTAAAATTTTTATTAGATATTTTATTCATTTACATTTGAAATGCTATCCCAAAAGTCCCCTATACATTCTACCACCCTGCTCCCCTTTCCACTCACTCCCACTTCTTGGCCCTGGCATTCCCCTGAACTGGGGCATATAAAATTTGCAAGACCAAGGGCCACTCTTCCCAATGATGGTCAACTAGGCCACCTTCTGCTTCATAGGCAGCTAGAGACACGAGCTCTGGGGGTACTGATTAGTTCATATTGTTGTTCCACCTACAGGGTTGCAGACCCCGTCAGGTCCTTGGGTACTTTCTCTAGCTCCTCCATTGGAGGCCCTGTGTTCCATCCTATAGCTGACTGTGAGCATCCACTTCTGTGTTTGCCAGGCACTGGCATAGGCTCACTTGAGACAATCATGTCAGGGTCCTTTCAGCAAAATCTTGCTGGCATATGCAATAGAGTCTGTATTTAGTAGCGGATTATGGGATGGACCCCAGGGTGAGGCAGTCCGTGGATGGTCCATCCTTTCATCTTAGCTCCAAACTTTGTCTCTGCAACTCCTTCTATGGGTATTTTATTCCCTATTCTAGGGAGAAATGAAGTATCCATGCCTTGGTCTTCCTTCTTCTTGAATTTCTTGTGTTTTGGAAATTGTATCTTGGGTATTCTAGGTTTCTGGGCTAATATCCACTAATCAGTGAGTGCATATCAAGTGACTTCTTTTGTGATTTGGTTACCTCACTCGGGATGATATCCTCCAGATACATCCATTTGCCTAGGTATTTCATAAATTCATTGTTTTTATAGCTGAGTAGTACTCCATTGTGTAAATGTACCACATTTTCTGTATCCTTTCCTCTCTTGAGGGGCATCTGGGTTCTTTCCAGCTTCTGGCTATTATAAATAAGGCTGCTATGAACATAGTGGAGCATGTGTCCTTCATACCTGTTGGGACATCTGGATATATGCCCAGGAGAGGTATTGCGAGATCCTCCGGTAGTACTATGTCCAATTTTCTAAGGAACTGCCAGACTGATTTCCAGAGTGGTTGTACAAGCTTGCAATCCCACCAACAATGGAGGAGTGTTCCTCTTTCTCCACATCCTCACCAGCATCTGCTGTCACCTGAATTTTTGATCTTAGCCATTCTGACTGGTGTGAGGTGGAATCTCAGGGTTGTTTTGATTTGCATTTCCCTGATGATTAAGGATGTTGAACATTTTTTCAAGTGCTTCTCAGCCCATTGGTATTCCTCAGTTGAAAATTCTTTGTTTAGCTCTGTACCACATTTTTTCAAGTGAATATGTTTTATTAAATGCATACTAATATCTTTCTCTAGTATGTAATAAATTAACATGCATATTTATTAAATATAAGTAGATATAATACCAGAACATGATTATTCCAGATGAGAAATCAAAATAAGCCCACTTTTTTTTTAAAGTATATTTTGGTCACTCCAAATTGATACTGCCCATAAAAAAATACACCAGTTTTCCCTGGCAAAAAAAAATTCCATAGCAATGTAGTTAAGGGATGTGTTTTATTTCAGAGCTTTTTTTTTTTTTTTTTTTTTTTTTTTTTTGCAAGCAGAATTGCTTTTACAAAACGAGTTCAGTGGTACAGGGGCTGCTGTCCACCCAAGCAGAGCAAAACCTTGCACGTGTACATGGATGCACGGAGCACCACATCCCTACAGTAGAGACAGCAGATGCCCAGGGCACATCTGGCTGCTCCTGAAGCAGAGGCACAAGGACAATGGGAGGTGCGTGAACACCATTGTACTGGAAGCTGCTTGAGGCATTTTCCTGTGACTCTGATTCTCTCTTGGAGGCTGCTCAAAGAACTGTTTTTTGTTGTATTTTTCCTTTTGTCTTCTGTTTAATTTACATTTTTAATGGAGTTATTTAAATTTCTGGAGTTCAGCTTCTTAAGCTGTTTTATATAGTCGGTATTAGTCCCCTATCAGATTTAGTATAAGTAAAAATTCTTTCCCAATCTGTTGGTGGCCTTTTTGTCTTATTGACAGTATCCTTTGCCCTACAGAAGCTTTGCAATTTTATGAAGTCCCACTTGTCGATTCTCGATCTTACAGCACAGGCCATTGCTGTTTTGCTTAGGAACTTTTCCCCTGTACCCATATCTTTGAGGCTTTTCCCTACTTTCTCCTCAATAAATTGCAGGGTCTCTTGTTTTATATGGAGTTCTTTGAAACCACATAGACTTGAGCTTTGTACAAGGAAAGAAGCATGGATCAATTCACATTCTTCTACATGATAACCACCAGTTGTGCCAGCACCATTTCTTGAAAATGTTGGCTAGGAGTTCAAGTAATATATTGAATAGGTAGGGAGAAAGTGGGAAGCCTTGTCTAGTCCCTGATTTTAGTGGGATTCCTTCGAGCTTCTCTCCATTTACTTTGATGTTGGCTACTGGTTTGCTGTAGATTGCTTCCATTATGTTTAGGTATGGGCCTTGAATTCCTGATATTTCTATGACTTTTATCATGAAGGGGTGTTGGATTTTGTCAAATGCTTTCTCAGCATCTAACATGATAATCATGTGATTTTTGACTTTGACTTTTTATACATAGTGGATTATGTTGATGGATTTCCATATATTAAACTAATCCTGCATCCCAGGGATGAAGCATACTTGGTCATGATGGATAATTGTTTTAAAGTGTTCTTGGATTTGGTTTGCGAGGATTTTATTGAGTATTTTTGCATCTAATTTCATATGGGAAATTGGTCTGCAATTCTCTTTCTTTGTTGGATCTTTGTGTGATTTAGGTATCAGAGTAATTGTGGCTTCAGGGAATGAATTGGGTATGGAATTTTCTATTTCTATTTTTTAGAATAGTTTGAGGAGAGTTAGAATTAGGTCTTCTGAAAAGTCTGATAAAACTCTGCCCTAAACCCATCTGGTCCTGGGCTTTTTTGGGTTGGTAGACTATTGTTGACTGCTTCTTTTTCCTTAGGGGTAATGAGACTTTTAAGATCGTTAATCTTATCCTGATTTAAACTTTGTACCTGTCATTTGTCTAGGAAGTTGTCCATTTCATCCAGGTTTTCAAGTTTTGTTGAGTATAGCCTTTTGCAGTAGGATCTGATGATGTTTTGTATTTCCTCGGGATCTGTTGTTATGTTTCTTTTTCATTTCTGATTTTGTTAATTAGGATACTGTTCCTGTGTCCTCTAGTTAGTCTGGCTAAGGGTTTGTCTATCTTGTTGATTTTCTCAAAGAATCAGCTCCTGGTTTGGTTGATTCTTTGAATAGTTCTTTTTGTTTCCATTTGGCTGATTTCAGTCCTGTTTCATTATTTCCTGCTGTCTATTCCTCTTGGGTGAATTTGGTTCCTTTCATTCTAGAGCTTCTAGGTGTGATGTCAGACTTCAAGTGTATGCTTTCTCTAGTTTCTGTTTGGAGGCACTCAGAGCTATGAGTTTTCCTCTTAGGACTGCTTTCATTGTGTCCCATAAGTTTGGGTATGTTGTGGCTTCATTTTCATTAAACTCTAAAAAGTCTTTAATTTCTTTCTTTATTTCTTCCTTAACCAAGGTATCATTGAGTAGAGTGTTGTTCAGTTTCCACGTGAATACTGGCTTTCTATTATTTATGCTGTTCTTGAAGATCAGCCTTAGTCCGTGGTGATCTGATAGGATGCATGGGGCAATTTCAATACTTTTTGTATCTGTTGAGGCCTGTTTTGTGACCAATTATATGGTCAATTTTGGAGGAGGTACCATGATGTGCTGAGAAGAAGGCATATCCTTTTGTTTTAGCATAAAATGTTCTTGAGATATCTGTTAAATCCACTTGTTTCATAACTTCTGTTAGTGTCTGTCTTAGTCCAGGTTTCTATTTCTGCACAAACGTCATGACCAAGAAGCACTTGGGGAGGAAAGGGTTTATTCAGCTTACTCTTCCACATTGCTGTTCATCAAAAAAGGAAGTCAGGACTGGAACTCAAACAGGTCAGGAAGCAGGAGCTGATGCAGAGGCCATGGAGGGATGTTCTTTACTGGCTTGCTTCCCCTGGCTTACTCAGTTTGCTTTCTTAGAGAAACCAAGACTACCAGCCCAGAGATGGTACCACCCACAAGGGGCCCTCCCCCCTTGATCACTAATTGAGAAAATGTCTCAAATCTAGATCTCATGGAGGCACTTCCCTAGCTAAAGCTTATTTCTCGGTGAAAACTCCAGCCTGTGTCAAGTTGACACACAAAACCAGCCAGTGCAGTGTCAATGTGTCTCTGTTTATTTTCTGTTTCCACAATCTGTTCATTGGTGAGAATTTGGTGTTGAAGTCTTCCAGTATTATTGTGTGAGGTGCAATGTGTCCTTGGAGCTTTATTAAAGTTCCTTTAATGAATGTGGCTTCCCTTGTATTTGGAGCATAGATATTTAGAATTGAGGGTTCATCTTGGTAGATTTTACCTTTGATGAGTATGAAGTGCCCCTTCTTGTCTTTTTTGATAACTTTGGGTTGGAAGTCAATTTTATTCGATATTAGAATGGTTACTCCACCTTATTTCTTTGGATCATATGATTGGAAAAATGTTTTCCAACCTTTTACTCTGAGGTACTGTCTGTCTTTATCCCTGAGGTGGGTTTCCTGTAAGCAGCAAAATGTTGGGTTCTGTTTGTGTAGCCAGTCTATTAGTATATGTCTTTTTATTGGGGAATTGAGTCAATTGATGTTAAGAGAAATCAAAGAAAAGTAATTGTTGCTTCCTCTCATTCTTTCTTTTAAAGTTCGCAATCTGTTCTTATGGCTGTCCTTTTTTTTTTTTTTTTTTTTAGTTTTGTTGAAGGATTACTTTCTTGATTTTTCTAGGGCATAGTTTCCTTTTTTTTGTTTTGTTTTGTTTTGTTTTGTTTTGTTTTGTTTTGTTTTGTTTCCATTCTTGTATTGGTGTTTTTTCTTTATTTTTTTTTGAAGGGCTGGATTCACGGAAAGATGTGTGAATTTGGTTTTGTCATGGAATGCTTTTGTTTCTCCATCTATGGTAATTGTGAGTTTTGCTGCTTATATTAGCCTGGGCTGGCATTAGTATCTCCTAGGGACTGTATAACATCTATCCAGGATCTTCTGGCTTTCATATTCTCTGTGGAGAAGTCTGGAGTAATTCTAATAGACCTGCCTTTATATGTTACTTGACCTTTTCCCCTTACTGCTCTTAATATTCTGTCTTTATTTAGTGCATTTGTTGTTCTGATTACTATGTGTCGGGAGGAATTTCTTTTCTGGTCCAGTCTATTTGGAATTCTGTAGGGTTCTTGTATGTTCATGGGCATCTCTTTCTTTAGGTATGGGAAGTTTTCTTCTATAATTTTGTTGAAGATGTTTTCTGGCCCTTTAAGTTAAAAAATTTCATTCTCATCTACTCCTATTATCCTTAGGTTTGGTTTTCTCATTGTGTCCTGGATTTCCTGATGTTTTGAGTTAGGATCTTTTTGCATTTTGCATTTTCTTTTATTGTTGTGTCCATGTTCCCTATGGAATCTTCTGTACCTGAGATTCTCTCTTATATCTCTTGTATTCTGTTGCTGATGCTCACATCTATGGTTCCTGGTTTCTTTCCTAAGTTTTCTATCGCCAGAGTTGTCTCCCTTTGGGTTTTCTTCACTGTTTCTACTTCCAATTTTAGACCTTGGATTGTTTTGATCAGTTCCATCCTCTGTGTGGTTGTATATTCCTGAAATTCTTTAAGGGATTTTTGTGTTTCTTCTTTGAGGATTTCTACCTGATTAGCAGTGTTCTCCTGTAATTCATTGAGGGATTTTTGTGTTTCCTCTTTCAGGGCTTCTAACTGTTTAGCAGTGTTCTCCTGTATTTCATTAAGTGAGTTATTAATACCCTTCTTAAAATCTTCTGCCACTATCATGAGATATGATTTTAAATCTGTGTCTTGCTTTTCGGGTGTGTTGGGTTATCCAGGACTCACTGTGGTGGGCATACTGGGATCTGATGATGCCCAGTGTTCTTGGTTTCTGTTATATAGATTCTTACGTTTGCCTTTTGCCTTCTGAAAATCTCTGGTGTTAAGGTTCAAGCTGTCTCTGTCTAGAACTTGATCGTCTTGTGATTCTCTTAGCCTCTGTCAGTACTCTTGGGAGTCCAGCTCTCACGTGAATCCCAGTGGTCAGAGCACTCTCTGCAGGCAAGCTCTCCTCTTGCAGGGCAGGTGTACACAAGTCTGGAGCTCTGATCCAACTCTTGAGTCCTGGGGTCAGAGACCTCCCTATAGGCAGACTCTTCTCTGGCAAGGAGGGTGCCCAGGGGTCTGGGTCTGAGCTCTGCCTCCTGGCTGAGGACGAAGGCCTGATGTGACCCTGTCCTAGAAGCTCCATTGCTTCTGTCACCCAAGTGCTCTCCTGGGATCACGAGGTTCTGGGTGTGCTAGTGGTTCTGAGGTGTGGACAGTCCTCTGGGGCCCTGGATGATCTCGGCTGGTGTGGGGGTCCTTTGTCCCTGTTCCTGCTGACATAAGACCCTCCATGATTCTTTGGAGCTGATGTTGTGTTCCTGAGGTGATCCCGAGGTCCTGCAGCATTGAGAGTACAATGGTGCCCTTAGAGGCCTCCGCTGGGTTCCCAGCTTATACTTTCTGCATTGCTGTTGATCACCAGAGGATGTCAGGACTGGAACTCAAGCAGTTTAGGAAGCAGGAGTTGATACAGAGGCCATGGAGGGATGTTAATTACTGGCTTGCTTCCCCTGGCTTGCTTAGCTTGCTTTCTTATAGAACCCAAGATTACCAGCCCAGAGATGGTAGTACTCACAAGGGTCCCTCCCCCCTTGAACACTAATTGAGAAAATGCACCACAGATGGATCTCATGGAGGCACTACCCCAGTTGAAGCTCCTTCCTCTTTGATAACTCCAGCCTGTGTAAAGTTGACATAAAAGCAGCCAGTAGAATGTTCTATATGACTTGGTTTTTTATAAGCCATGAAAAAACAGGTTAAAGAACACAGTTATAAATAAATTTGTATTCAAGTGGAAGGTAGGTTTGTGTCTAGCAGTTTGAAGAGGGAAAATTATTCTGAGCTGCTAAGGATAAGATGGATACCTTCAATGAGAAATCAATTTTTTAAATTCATGTACTTCATGCAATGTTTGAGAATAACATATTTAAAAAGAAGAAAATAAGGAGTGATAATGAGCAAAGGTTCAAGAGGCTAAGATTTATTGCTTAGGTGAAAACCTCCATGGAAATATGGAACCACATACCATGCCCAGCCTTTTTGTTATTGTTTTGATGTTTTTTGTTCTAAAGATTTGTTTAAATATGAAGGTATTTTCATCATGGATGATGTTGCTGTTTTGTTATAAACATATACTTATTTATATGCAGGAGTGTCTTGTCTGTATAAATGCAAAGTGTACTACAGGTTTGCCTGGCACCAGCATAAGCCATAAGATGGAATTGCAACCCTGGAACTGCATTTAGGGCTAGGAATTGAAACCAGAGCCTCATCCATGCTAAGGAAATAGTATACCATTGAGCTACGCCCTAGGCCTAACATTTTTTGTTCGCATCTTGGTTTGAGACAGGGTTACTCAGTGTAATCCTGGCTATCCCTAAAATCCCTATGCATACTATGCTGACCTCATATCTACCTACTTCTGCCCCCAAAGTGATGAGATTAAAGGTGTGCACCACCACACTCAGCAGAGACAAGGGGTTTCCATAAAGGTTTTGAAGAAGAGGCTTTAAAGCAGGATGAGATTAAGAGTAGGGATTCAGAGGAGAGGTCAGTCTGCAGAGAGGTTCCTAGAGGAGAAATGGAACAGATTGCAAACAACTGTGGAAAAGTTCCATGTATTTGACAGATGTGAAGCTGGTAGGTTTGGGAATGATACAGTAGAGTAAGTGAGCTATAAGAGGGTGGCAGCCCGCAGATCTGGGATGCAGGAAGAACAAGTAATGAAAGTTAAGGGAAGTTCATGACTTCTGTGGAAACCAGAGACAGAGCATGTGCTGGGAAGAAGTAGGTTAGGTAGAATCTCATTGCAGAGACTACCCTGTCAAACAAGTCAGGAGGAAAAGCTCTGGAATTTTAGTTTTGGGTCAACAGACAAACCAGCAGTCAAAAGCTTGTGAGAAATTTTCCCTACTGAAGAGCTTATTGTAAGACTGAAGAGAAACATTCAGCACACGAGGGATGCATGAGACAGACAGTGAGATCTATCGAGCTGTCTGTGGAGGTGTTTTGGATACTCCAGCTGGTGGAGCAGATTTAAAGATATTAGTTGTTCTAGTGGGTTGCAAGACAGAAAAGAAAATGGGAGAATACATGGGTTCAGTGTGATGCTTAAAAACAAGAGCCCAGTTATGTGAGAAGTAGCTACAATGTAAGGTTTTAAAGTGTCAAATGAGAAGGACGGTGTAGCACAGATGCAAGCACTCAGGAAGGTGATGCAGTTTCTGTGAAGTTGTGGTTATCTGTGAATATGATCACTTTCTGGCCAGCTAAAGCCACAGAAAAGAGACACTCACAGCACACACACACACACACACACACACACACACACACACACACACACATGCATATTCAGAGAAAGAAAGAGACAGAGACAGATAAAGTCAGAGGGGGGGGGGATGGAAAAAAAGATTGAAGGAGGGAGGGAAAGATGGAAGAAAGAGAAAGAGATATTGAAGCTATTCTTCACATCATTTAGTTACCTCTCGAACATCTGAGCTTTCTAGAATATGTGAGTTCTAGGTTGTGTAGGTGTGCAGGGGAATGAGGCACATATGATTGTCTGGAATGGGTTTCAAGAGTTGTTTTTAATAAGATTTCAAATGATGCCAATGCAGCATCTATTATGGTTAGGTGACTATGATATAAGTGGTTAGGGGGCCTGGGGCAAAAATTTAGTTCTTCAACTAATGGAAAAAAATCATTACATCAGTGACACAGTTGTCAAAAAGAGAACGTTAAGACATAGCTAAGAGGAACCACAGTTGAAGTATTTCTTTTAGAATTTTTACTGGTTATTTTATTTATTTACATTTCTAATATAATCCCCTTCCCTGTTTCCCCTCCCAAACCCCCCTATCCCCATCCCTTCCCCTGCCTCTATGAGGGTGCTCCCCCAACTGCCCACACACTACTGCCTCAGTGTCCTAGCATTCCCCTAAGCTGGGTCATTGAGCCTCCACAGGACAAGGATCTTCCCTCCCATTAATGCCAGATAAGGTAATCCTTTGCTACACATAGAGCTGGAGCCATGGGTCCCCCGATGTGTACTCTTTGATTGGTGTTTTCGTTCCTGGGAAATTTGCGGGGGTGGGGTATGGTTGGTTGTTCTTCAGATGGGGTTGCCAAACCATTCAGCTCCTTCAGTCCTTGCTCTAACTCCACTATTGAGGCGGCCACACTCAGTCTGATGTTTGGCTGCATGGATCCCCATCTGTACTGGTCAGACTCTGGCAGAGCCTCTCAGGAGACAGCTATACCAGGTTCCTGTTAGCAAGCACGTCTTGGCATCAGCAATACCACTCATGGGCATACGCCCAAAAGATGCTCCAAAATATAACAAGAACATATGATCCACTATGTTCATAGCAGCATTATTTATAATAGGCAAAAGCTGGAAACAATCCAGATGTCCCTCAACAGAGGAATGGATACAGAAAATGTGGTATAATTATACAATGGACGGCTACTCAGCTATTTAAAACAATGATTTTATGAAATTCGCAGGCAAATGGATGGAACTAAAAAATATCCTGAGTGATGTAACCCAGTGACAAAAGAACACTTATGGTTTGTACTCACTGATAAGTGGACATTAGCTAGAGAGATCAAGGGAGAGAGAGAGAGAGAGAGAGAGAGAGAGAGAGAGAGAGAGAGAGAACCTATGAGAAAAATCACAGACCATATGAAACCAGAAAGAAGGAAGAGCACACCAAAGGGTCTGACAGTCTACTCAGTATAGGGAAGAAAATAATCATGGAGGTAGAAGGAGAGAGGGACCTGAGAAGGAAAGAGGGCAGAGGGTATAATGGGGGCCAGTTCAGATAGAGGAGAAGATGAGGGACTAGTACAGAAGGTCAGGGATTTGAAAAGAGTTCTGTAGCAGTGGGTCAGGGAAAACTGAGGGTAGCCACTAGAAAGTACCAAAATCCAGGGACACAAAAGTTTCCCAGGACCCAACATGGAGAACATTAGCCAAAATGCCCAACAACGGGGAGAGAGAAACTGTAGAGACCATATCCACTGGATAGGCATTGCTCTCGGTTGTGAGATGGGACCACCCACTCACCTCAAAAATTAATCCAGAATTCCTCCTATCAAAAGGAAATGCAAGGACAAAGAGTGGAGCAGAGTCTGAAGGAAAGGACATTAAGACTCTGTCCCACCTAGGGATCCATTCCATCTGCAGTTCTTTCCAGATACTAACATTGTCACCTAATTGTCCTTATTTATAAAATGGGAACATTGCATAAGATATGTTAAAGGCTGAAAGTGAACTAAGATAAGTGCTGAATAAACACAAGCCAGCAATGGTTTTGCTGTAGGAAATGCCCAGGCTGTGTCACCAGACAGTGGTCACTTGAGTCACTGCAAGGCACCTAGATTGCCACACATAAATGCAAGCACTTGTTATTGTCACTGAGCTAATATGGTGTTGCCTGGCTTCTGGTGGCTTCTGTCTGTCTGTCTTCTGTTTTTGTGTTGTGATGCCATTTCACAGGGAGTCAGCTCAACGGTTATGATAGCCCCAACAATAACTTGTGTGATTGTCCAGACAAGGTAAGTGATCAGTAGATGGGCACAGGCTAGGTGGTCACTGTGCCATTGCCATCTAGGTTCACATCAGCAAAGCAAGAGCTGTAAGGCAAGTATTTGGGATTTTAGAGCCGATCTGCATTGCAGATAAGGCAGTCCTGTGTCTTCAGTGAGCTCTTAGGGAGAACTTTGCACTACTGGGCATTATGCTGTCTTTGTTAAAATCATAGCAGACATGAGCTCAGCCTGCAGCAGTTCACTGTCAGGTCAGCCTGCTCCTGCAGAACTGGGCAACACTCTCAGGCATTCATACCTTCACACAGCTACTTCACAACACTCACAACACCTGAGTGTGAAGTACACTGAATTCTTCACACTTATAGAACTTGTTTTCCAGTGTGGAGTCATAGTATAAAGAAATAAGGAAAATATGTTGACAGAAGCCATTCAGCAAAGGTTGTGCAAACAAGTGAGTTTTCTGGAGATGGCCCACCATTTTGCATAGCTTTTATGGGTTTGCTCTGTGAGGCAAGGACTCCAGAGACTTCATCACAGGATTGCTTCTCGATGCTGATAAGCCATTCCTGCCAAAATTATATAGCCTAATTATTCTTGAGCATCAGACCACTCTATGTGGCAAATTTCCTGCCAATCAATATGAAGAATCATTTACATATAACCATGCTTTTTAGATACACTAATAACTTTATAGAATTCCTTATTTGACTCAAATAATTTTACAAAATCTAAGCAAATATTTAGAGGAGATGGATTTAAATATTTTGCAAGCAAGATAAAATAAGCTGGAATCCAGAATAGAATGCACCCACTCATCCTAGAAGAGTAAGTAAAGACTGCATTATGAGGAGTACACTGAGCTTCCATAAATTGCACTAAGAAGAGAAATAGGCTTAGGGCAGTTCTGAGACCAAGGAAAATCATTCATTCCAAGTCAGATCGAAGGATGAGGCTGCAGTTTTGAAGTTTGTTAAAGCAAGTTCATATGAAACTGAAACCATTGCTTGGAACATATAACAACCTTATACAATGAAATGCTACTTTTAACTTACTATTGCCATCCATCATTATCTCGGTTTTGTGTACCATTTTATCTGTGATGAGATTTTACAATGACAATTGGTCTATGAATTTATAAGAAGACTCAGAGAAAAGAAATAAAGCATGGCTTTTGGGGCTCTGCTCTATCTGCCATGTGTGTGTGTATGTGTGTATTCATATTGTCTGTGCAATATGAATATACTCTCTGTCTATATTTGTGTGTGTGTGTATAAACATATATATATATATATATATATATATATATATATAAACATGTTTATATACAAAACATATATATATATATATATATATATATATATATGTTTATATACAAAAATATGTAAGAATATGTTTGTGTAAATTAGTATGTATGTGCCATTGTGAAATTGATGAAAGAGGTAGTGGGGTCCAGCTGCATGTGTGTGTGTGTGTGTGTGTGTGTGTGTGTGTGTGTGTGTGTGTGCGTGCGTGTGTGTGTATGTATTTGTGACTTTTTTTCTCTCTCTGGCTCATGAAACGTTATGTAAGGAGTAAAGGGTCCAAGTACCTAAATTTCTTTTCTTAATCCCCTACTGCCTTCCGCTGGATTCAATTACCAGCTTTTGCCTGCAGGATAACCAGAGAGGGCTAAATTGACAGAGGAATCAGTTTCTTACACTGCATTCTACCTCAATACCTGAATGTTGTGGCAGGACCCTGGCAACATGTTAAAATGTGATGTGTGCACTGGAGACAAACATGGCATGTGTAAGAAGATGGATCCTGAAGTGTGAGCTTATTCACATAGTTAATTAGGACAGAATTCACCCAGAAACTGACAACTGAATCATGAACAGTGCTGAAGAGGATAAGGAAAGATGTCATATGGATGTGTGGTCAAAGGAACAGTAGATACAAGGACACTGAGCCAGGCATAGAAGATTCCAGATCAGTGTAGCAGGATCAGAGAGAGAAAGGAATGTGAGGATGAACACGTGTTATGAATTTTAGGCCTAGTGTAAGGACTTGGAATAGGACTTGGAACTTGTGGAGAGATGGGTAGCAGAAGGTGCCTATTTTATATTTGTAAAGAGCTGTTGAGAGCCAAGTGAGTTAGAGCCTGTAGAGAACTAGTTCATGGAAGTAATTTTCCAATATACAGGGGACAAAGGAAGGAAGATGTCTGCAAGCTTGCAACCTGCCTGGTATAAATGGTAAGTTTCAGATCAGCCAGAGCGACATGAGGAGACCCATAAATAACAGTATGTATTTAGTTAAAATAATATGAAGTGAATGAACTTTTCTGTGACATTAGATGGTCATGCAGACTCTTCAAGTGATTAGTGAAACAAAAGCTGTGGCTGTCATTAGAAAGAAGGGGACTGAGGAACAGAGGCATAGGATTACAAGGACAGTAGGCTGCTTATCAACAGAAACAAAAACAGGTATTTTCCTCAGGACCTTGATGGGAATAAATTTATTAGCTGTAAAGTTTCATTTTCATGAAAAATCTTCTTTAAAAGTTTTTCAGTGTAAGATTGAGCTCATTGGTCTGTTCTAATACTATCTGGCTTCATCCTGTAGTTAACTAGTTTCCTCCTCTTGTGATAAAGTGAAGATGGATCACAGCCAAGTAAGGTCTGTGGACAGTAGAAAGGAAGGAGAGAGACCCTAGGGTATCAGGCATCATTATTAAAGGTATGAGACCCTGTCTGTCTTGTCCACCAGTGTCCTTTTTGTTTTAAATGCTGTGTTGATAATAAATTCTAGATGTCACAGGAGCTGAGAATTTAAAATTGAGATAATAAACACCAGAGATGTTTTGTCTCAGAGCTGTTACTGTAGTGAGACTAGTGTCACTATAGTAGCAGCTGTGCGGTAACATGAAGTGTGGAGAAGTAGTGGAACTTTGAACTTTGACATATTTGAGTGTGACACCACAGATTTCAATATGGCCTGAGAGACCAAGAAGTCAGAGATAAAAGTGTAGTTGGGGCCTAAGACAAATAGAAAGTGAATTGTGTTTTGTTTTGTTTTGTTTTCTTTTGTTTTTTTTTTTTGTTTCGTTTTCTTTTGTTTTTTTTTTTGTTGTTTTGTTTTGTTATGTTTTGTTTTCGTTTCTTTTCTTTCTTTCTTTCTTTCTTTCTTTTTTTTTTTTTCCATGATAGGTACTTTGCAGGGTGAACAAATCTGAAGTGTACTTGGTATGTGTATTTGAGATGGGGGAGAAGGGTAGGGAGGGAGATAGAAAGTGTAAGGATGGAAGGAGCAGCATAGAAAGGGAAAGAGATAGGGGGACAAGCATAAATACAGTGAAAGGAGAGAGAGAAAGAAAGAGAGACAGACACACACATACACAGAGAGACAGAGAGAGAGAGAGACAGAGAGACAGAGAGACAGAGAGACAGAGGGAGACAGAGACAGAGAGACACAGAGACAGAGAGAGGCAGAGAGAGACAGAGACCGAGAGACAGAGAGAGACAGAGACAGAAAGAGACAGAGACAGAGACAGAGATTATTCTTTTAAACAAATATAATTGTCACAAACCAGTCATTGGATTGGGGAAGGAAAAGTCAGATGATCATGAGTTCAGACCAGGCCAACCTGAAGACATTGCCAGTCCTCTATCACAGACAAATTAAAATCGGATTCAGCATTTGACCCTACTTAAATTAAGGTTCTTTATTGTTGTTTAGTTATTGATTTTGTTAGTTTGGTATTTTGAATTTGTGTGTGTGTGTGTGTGTTTGTTTAGGTCAAAACATGTAGAGGTGTGACAAGAATTTTTGGGACACATTCCTTTTCTGACCCTTTATGGGTCTCAGAGATTGAACGCGGGTCCTTATGATTGGCAGCTGAAGTCCCATGACAACCTTGCCTATCACCTTCACCAATCACATAGTCCACAGTAACCTACAATATTCCATGTAAACTTCTCTAATTCTCTTTTCTCTGCATTTTAAGAACTGGGATTAAAGTCATGGGCACCTTATTATTTTGAGTTTTGGAGATAGTGTCTCATGTAGAAAAGTTTGTCCTTCATCTTGATATGCAACCAAGGATAACCTTTTTCATTTTCCTTTGTCTCTAAATGCTATATTTATTTATTTATTTGTTTGTGTGTGTGTGTGTGTGTGTGTGTGTGTGTGTGTGTATGTATGTATGAATGTATGTATGTATTTTGTTTTCTTGAGACAGAGTTTCTCTGTGTAGGCCTGGCTGCCTGGCTGTACTGGAACTCACCCTGTAGACCAGGCTGGCCTCCAACTCAGAAATCCGACTGCCTCTGCCTCCCAAGTGCTAGGATTAAAGGCATGTGCCACCATTGACAAGCTATTTTATTTTTCTTTCTTTATTTTCTGTTAAGACAGCATCTCCTTCACTGTGTAGCCAAGGCCGTGATGGTACTTAATATGTAGTCTATAGTTTAGCCACAACTCTCCAGTGATCTTTCTGTTTCCACCTTGTGAATACTGGATTAGAGGAGCCATAAGTACAGGGCCCCAGTGGTGACCTTGAATTCCTGATTTTCCTGCTTTCCAAGTTGCACGGTTATATTGCAGTTTCCAGAGCTCAGTATGGAGTCCATACTGAGTTTGAATTAAGGATGTTGTGTCCCACTTCTGGAAGGTTGAGATTACTCACATGTGAGGATATGTGAAGCACACCCAGTTTTGGATTCTGTAAATATAACACTGTTTTCAAAAAACTGGTAGGTGATACAGAATTATTTATTATTAGTACACGTGAGGACTGTAGTTCAGAGTGCTTGAACTCTTGCTACTTTAATGTCCTGTCCTACCCTGCAAAAGGGGAAAGTTACCCCAGGAGTGACTATGCCAGGAGTGGGGATACCTCAGCTGCTGGGGTGGATTGGCAATCAAGGAAACAAACAAGCAGAGACAGTGAGAAAACATCCTGAGGGGTGGAAGAAGTCAGGAGAGTTCAGTGTCCTGAAAGTCACTGAAGAAAATGTTTTCTGGAGAAGAAAGCAAGCAAGGAATATTTTATCATGCCTGCAACTACAGGGCTGATGAATTCCAGGATTTTAAATGGCTGCAGGTTGAAAGGCAGGTGCGATTATTTAGTCAGTACTGAGGTTGTAGTAAATCCCACCATATTCTTGAATGGTACTCCACCTAAAAATCAATCAATCAGACAAACAAATAACACAACAACAATAAACCAAGGCACCAGACACAACAGAAGAGGAGATAGGAGATCTTCAATCCTCACATAGATAGGTCTTTATGAGCAGACTGGGAATTGATCAGTAGACTCAGCCATGTGTATATTTGCTCTCAAAAGCAGTTGGAAGCTGATTTAATGTGGGTTAAAGAGAAACGTAGAGGAATGAAGATCCATTAATATGAACAGGCCTTGTGAGGCTGCTTCAGATTCCAGGACTTCTAGAGCCAGGAACATAGAGTATGAGGTAGATGCTGCCCTCTCTAGCACTAAGCTTGTTGCTCAAAAAGTGTGTTGTGTTGGGAATGGCAAACTCCAGGTGCAGGAGTAAAGCAATTTACCAGAGCAGAACTAAGATAAAAATTTTAATGAAGAATAGACACTGTGGACAGAAACACAGCCGGCTGATTCTGTGAGATTTGTACCCCAGCAAGGAGTGGGGCACATGTACTGCAGTTAAGAGAAGCTACCTTGCCTTGCTTCATTATGCCCTTTGTGTTTGAAGATACAGAGGGAGGCAGTTCACATTCTGTTAGGCAATGAGTCATATAACAACAATTGTCCTCTGTAAAACTGGACATTTAAGGTGCAGGCTCTTTAAGCACTACATCACAGGTCACTCTGTCAGGATGCAAAATCCAGGGTATATTGTTTTTCACATTTAGCCTTTTCCTGTGTGTGCCTCAGGCACATCATGTACCTCATCCTGGCCCAGGCAATTATGCTTCAGTCTTCTTTGTGATGAGATTACAGATTTGTGTCACTGTACCTGGCCAACCCCTTTGTTTTTTTGTGTTTTAAACTTACTATGTAAGCAAGCAACACATTGAACTTCTAATCCTTGTGCTTTTGTCTTCCAAGCTGAGGGACCATATATTTGTATCCATTGTCTAGATTCTACCATCCTGAGGTCCTATGCAGGGCTTAATCCATTCTGGACAAGCCTTCTGTTAGCAGGAATAATTCTGCAGCCCCATATGGCCTTCTGGGGCTTGTTAATGTCTGTTGGACTGAGCTGAGCAAGAAGCATACTGTAATCTGTTAGTGTTGAGGTAAAATTCAAATAAAAGCATGTTTACAATTTTCAGTGCACAGTTCTGTAACATTTAGCCTGTTCACAAATTGAGAGAATCTTATCTCCTCTGTAGTTTCAGAACTTTTAAGCACCAAGAAAACCCTCCCTATTAGTTAAATCTTTTTTTTTCTCCTTTCTCTTCCTCACTTCTGATAACCTCTAGGAACTTTTCTATTGTGGTAGGATGTCTTACTCTGTATATAGCATGTAAAAGGTATTCCACAACTTATGTCTTTTGTAGATGGTTATATTTTAGAACATGCTTTGAGGTTCTTCCTGCTTGTAGCACGTTTCAGCATGCTATTTATAGGGAATAGTGTTCCATTATATTAATATAGCACAGCTTATTTATCAATTAACAGACATTTGATTTGTTTTTACCTTTTTCCATTACTAACAATGTTACTCCAAACTTTTGTGCAAGGTTTTCTCTGGATTTTTATTTAATTTCTTATAAAGGAAAGAATGAAATTGCTTGAACGTTTGATAACTACATTCATTTATATCACTGACCTAGTTTTACACAGGGTTTTATTGCTCTATTTCCACCAATAATTCATAACTGTTCCTAGTTCTCCTTCTCCTTGATGTCTGTCCTGATATGTATCAGAAATTTTGCTGTTTTATCTTGCATTTTAGTAAAAGCTACTGTTGGCCAATTCCCATATTCTTGCAGACATTTCTTTTAATCCTTTCCCATTTCCTTTCTTATGATTTTATTTATTTATTTATTTATTTATTTATTTATTTATTTATTTTACTTTGACAGGTTTGAGATTTGTTACTTATTTTATCTCTATGAACATTTTGCCTATAAGTGCAAAGGACCAGCCTCAGCATGGAGAGGGGTTGTGAGATAAGAGGTGCTGGGGGTGGCAAAAATAATAACTTGGAGTCAAATCATGGATCCATGCTGATGACCTGTGTTCATTTGATCCAGCTGTTCCAAACTGTTTATCTTTATGTTCTGTTTTCCCTCTAGAGATTTTTCTGTCTATATTCTCTTTGCTTGATATTCTAAATGAGCTCTCTATCAATGTCTTGCTTGATTTTTTGTATCAGTTCTCCAAGCAGTTTTCTCTTTCTTTCCTAAAAGAATTCTCATCTCCTACATAACACAGATCCAGTCTCTTACTTTACATATCAACCCAGTCATTTACCCCTGATTTCCTTTTGATTATCTTATGAATCAGCATCCTACAATCCCTGCCATTTAATTCATTGGTGACAGCAAGTACATATCGTTTTTTCTTGACATTGCAAAAGAATTCAGAGATCTGTCTGCCTTTGTTTAGCACAGACAATAAGCTAGTTCTATGAAACACTGTCCTGAAATTACCATTTCTCCCTCACATGGGCCTGGACTCACTGTGTCCCAGGCTGACCTTGAACTTAGAAATCAGTCTGCATTTTTTATGCCTGTATTTCTATCTTTATATCAAGCTGGATCTTAGTGTTGCTAGTTTTGTTCGTTTAGATTTGTGAAGCCCCTCACACAATTCATATTGCATCCTTATTTTTATGTATAGTTGAGATATTATATATTTTCTAACTCAGGAATTTAGAGTTTTTACCCATATACTTAAGGGCTATTCTGAACGTACTAGTATTTACCATTTTGCTGAGGCACAGCCATATTCTTGACCCATGGAATCAAGCTGTTTCTAATTATCATGAAGTCATTAATGTTAATAGGGAGGTCATTCCTTAGAAAGAAAGAGTCCTCCACTGCTAATGTATCAAGAAAATATGAACATTATTACACAAACAAGCTTTATGTCCATTGAAGCCACAGATGCTCTTGCAGTCTCACACCAGAGCCTTATCCCAGCAGCAAGAACCATGTCATTCTCTCCCCCCATGAACACTCTAGACATGGCATATATGTATATTTGTCCATCATGTACATGCAGTGCCCAAAGAAGCTAGAGGGGGGTGTTTGACTCCTGTATGGTCGGTTGAGAGCCCATGGCAGGTTATCAGACTGAATGTAGGGATTGAGGAAATTATGGCAACAGTATTCTTGACACACAATGAACAAACATTAATTCAAAATCAAGAGTGAAGTGAATTGAGTTCTCCTGGTAGTGTGTGCACCTTTCACTCCACTGGAGCCTTGGTTCTGAACACCAAACACTGATACTGTGCATTCATTGTACATGTTGTTCCGTCAGAAGTACAAAAACGTGCTGCCTCCCATGCTCTGCTCCAGACCATTGTATGTTATGAACTCCGGATATTTTATTCTGGCTACAATATTTATGTTCTTATAGAAACAGTGTTTTCATTATAAGAATCAAGGTCTTTTAATATTTTCTTCAGTGTGTAAATAAAAATTAATGTCTCCTGATATACTGTCTTGTAATGCAGAATTTTATGAATTGCTGTTTGTGGGGCTAGCCAAATGGTTTAGTCAACAAGTAAAGTAAGGACCTTGATTCAGTTCCCAGTAATGCATAGCAGCTTATAGCTGTTTGTACCTCCAGTTTCAGGCTACCTGAGATCCTCTTGTGGCCTCTGTGGTTACTGTATACAACAGTGCACAGACATATATGAAGGAAAAATATCCATATACAGTGATATTTTTTTGTTTGAAAAGCACAGAAATGTTCTGACAATATATTTTCATTTTTATAACACATAGGAGATATGTTGTTGTTTCAGATTGTACATAGAAACTGACTGTGATTTACCTCTTACTCTATCAGGGCCTTAATATTCCCCTCTGCAATAACCGTCTGGATTTGTGTGTACTTCTGTATTCTTGGGACATTTTCAGGTAATGCAAAAACTAAGCCTTGCAGAGACTTGATGTGCTTCAGTGGGGTAATATGGGGGTGGGAGGAGGTAGCTTCTCCTTCTCAGAGGAGAAGCAGATCAGAAAATGGGGTTAGACTTTTTGTAATGTTTGGGGGGGCAGATAACAGGTTATAAAATGTGAATAAATAAATGAATTGGAAAAAAACAAGGGATTCAGAAATCTTGGTCGTTATTAGTAGCTGTTGGTTATTGTTGTCAAGTTACTATGAAAAATGAAAGAATACAAAATTAGATATCTTGATGGTAAAGATCAAAATGTCTCTAAGGAACTAAACATGCCTAAATCAACAAGAAACATTCTAATAATAATGCTGCCCCCTTTCCCTTCTACCCTTTTTTTCTCTCTCATATTTGATGTTAGGGGGATGAAAGGGTATAAAAGGGGTGGATGCAGAAAGAATCCACAAAGACTAGCTATACCCATATATAAAAATTATTAAATAAATATTTTAAAAGCAATGTTTTGATTTATGAATTTCTATCTTTCATTTTGTTAAGTGGGGATAACATTAAGTATGGATGACACAGAAATGATGCTTCAAATGGAAAAACCTGGAGTTTGTGTCCTTTCTCTAGATATTGACAAGGACATCATAGAGGTAAGTTGCCTGCTTGGTCCCTGGGGGATTTCCTGAGGGGTTTGATAGGCAGTGCTGTGAAAACACTACTGCTTACAAACCATCTCACCATCAACGTGTTTTATATTGTTATAGTTGTATGCAGGTGTTTGCTCTATAGCTTAGGCTTGCCTGTAAATTGATTCTCCTGCCCCAGCATCAGGAGTGCTGCGACTGCAGGCATGTGCCATCATGCTCATGAAGTCTAATGGACATATGATGGTCTCAGCCTGTACGGGTGACTTTTCTGTTGCTGTGATAAAAACACCATAATGAGAAGCAACCTATGTAGTGGCTATATGGACTCATGGTTTCACAGGCATAAAAGTCCATAATGGCAGAAAGGAGCATGAACAGCACAAGAAAGATGCCTCAGCACAGTTTCAAATGCGAGCATCGAAGAGGAAGACCAAACTGGAAATTAGGCAAGGTTGTGAAACCTTAAATTCCACCCTACTAATATACTTCTTCCAGCAATGCTGCACAATTTTAAATACACAATTCTAAGAGAGAGATTCTCCCTCAAACCTCCATATAACATAAATCAGCAAGACTTAGGGAAGATCCCATTACCAATGGTCTTATACTTTGTTATGTCACTGATTGTTTTTTAGGATGTAGAGAACAGAGTTTTACATGTCACCTCAAAGGTATATACGATTCTTGCTAAGGATCCTGAGTTAAGACATGGCTACATTGTTTTTACAGTCTCTGAAGCAATAAAGTTTCCTGGTAACACATTCATAGAATTAACATTTCTTTTATTCAAATAAATTGATTGTAATCAATTTGAGATCCTTCTATATCAATGAAAATAAAGTATCCTTAAGATATCCTGTAATATCCTGTAAGCTTTGTGGAACTTAATTTATTTGTGCTTCTGTGTGTCTCAGTGTGTGTGTGTGTGTGTGTGTGTGTGTGTGTTTTGCTTTGTGTCTATGTTCATGTGTGAGTATGAGTTTGGATGTCAGAGGTCAATGCTGAGTGTCTTCCTCAATTATTCTCTAGCTTTTCTTGATGGACCTGGAGGGTATCATCCTGAGTGAGGTAACACAATCACAAAAGAACTCAAATGATTTGTACTCAATGATAAGTGGATATTAGCCCAGAAACTTAGTATACCCGAGATATAAGATACAATTTGCAAAACACATGAAACTGAAGAAGAACGAAGACTAAAGTGTGGACACTTTGCCCTTTCTTAGAATTGGAGACAATCACCCATGGAAGGAGTTACAGTGACAAAGTTTGGAGCTGAGACAAAAGGATGGACCATCTAGAGACTGCCATATTCAGGGATCCATCCCATAATTAGCCTCCAAACGATGACAGCATTGCATACACTAGCAAGTGTTGGCTGAAAGGACCCTGATATAGCTGTCTCTTGTGAGATTAGGCCGGGGCCTAGCAAACACATAAGTGGATGCTCACAGTCAGCTATTGGATGGAGCACAGGGCCCCCAATGGAGGAGCTAGAGAAAGTACCCAAGGAGCGAAAGAGATCTGCAACCCTATAGGTGGAACAACATTATGAACTAACCAGTACCCCGGAGCTTTTGACTCTAGCTGCATATGTATCAAAAGATGGCCAAGTCGGCCATCACTGGAAAGAGATGCCCATTGGACAGGCAAACTTTATATGCCCCAGTACAGGGGAATGCCAGGGCCAAAAAAAACGGGAATGGGTGGGTAGGGAAGGGGGGGGAGGCTATGGGGGGACTTTTGGGATAGCATTCTAAATGTAATTGAGGAAAATACACAATAATAAAAAATACTTTAAAAAGTAATATGGAAAAAAATTTTTTTTTTCAGTCTACATTTCTGCCTCACCACTGAGATACCAGAGCACACCCAGCCAGCTGCTCAGTAGAGACAGCAAGAAATTGGAGGATCTCAAATCTGGCTGGTACAAGAGATTCTGTGGGCCTCTGGCCTGGCAGGAATAGCTAAAATGTTGCAGTTCTCTGAGGGGAAGCTTGGGCAATTCATGTGTCCCTTTAGATCTCTGCTTCCTTTGCAGCCCCAGAGCTAATGGTGGAAGGTGGTTAGAATCCTTAGCCAGAGCCACAAGGGGAATGGTGGGAGGTGGCTGTGATCAAATAGTCAACCATAACAGCATCCTGTATCCACAGCAGCAAGAAGCTGCAGCCAGCCTGCTGGACAGTTCCAGGGATGAATGGTTTAGGAGAGAAAACTCTTCCCTGGAGTGTTTCAGCTCAGTAAGACAGGCACCCTCAAATGATTCTCGGTGAAATAGCTTGTGCACTTTATTCCTTGTGAACAGGGACCTTAGAAATATATTTATGTGATGGAGTGGGAACCAGAGGTAGATGGTTCTGTTTTCCCATTAGCTCAATCTGAGATATTGAGGATGCTTTATTTGTATGGAGTTGTCCTACATGACTGGTAGTTATGTTCCTCTAGTGGGGTGTTGTGGTCATGTGTACCAGGACAGATAGTGCCTGAATGGGAGTTGATTTACAACTGAATTTCTCAATTATGAGATTTAAAGGGGTTTTGAACCTACTTCAACATTACCAGTTCTTCTGTCTGATGGCACAGAACACTTGCCCATGATTTATTAAAGAGTAACTCTCTCTCTCTCTCTCTCTCTCTCTCTCTCTCTCTCTCTCTCTCTCTCTCTCTTCTCTCTCTCTCTCTCTCTCTCTCTCTCTCTCTCTCTCTCTCTCTCTCTCTCCTCCCCCTCTCCCTCTCCCTCTCCCTCTCCCTCTCCCTCTCCCTCTCCCCTTTCTCTGTCTCTCTCTGTCTCTCTCTTTGTCTGTGTGTGTGTGTGTGTGTGTGTGTGTGTTGGATTAGGCATGAATGCATGTGAGTTCAGCGCCCCCATAGGGCAAAGGGGGCATTCTGTCACCTCAAGTTTGAGTTATACAACATTGTTAGCCAGCTATTGGTGATGCTAGGAATAGGACTTGAGTCATTTGCTTGAGAAGAAAACAGTCCTGACCCTGAGCTATCTCTACAGAGACCCCCCTGTCGCTAGCTTCTCAGTTCAGATTACTGCTGTGCATGGAATTGTTTCTTTCTTTCTTTCTTTCTTTCTTTCTTTCTTTCTTTCTTTCTTTCTTTCTTTCTTTCTTTCTTTCTTTCAAAGAAGGAGCATGCAATCCAGGCTCAGTTATACATACTTGCATTAAACAGTTCAATGACTGAATTGATCATCTCCTCAGTCACTCTTGATTTATATATAATACAAAAAAGATTTGTATTCAGACATTTGGGAGAAAAAACCCTCTAACTCTTTTTTAAAATTTTTTATTAGGTATTTTCCTCATTTACATTTCCAATGCTATCCCAAAAGTCCCTCATAACCTCCATCCCGACTCCCCTACCCATGCACTCCCACTTTTTGGCCCTGGAATTTCCCTGTACTGGGGCATATAAAGTTTGCATGACCAATGGGCCTCTCTTTCCAGTGATGGCCGACTAGGCCATCTTTTGATACATATGCAGCTAGAGACAAGAGTTCCGGGATACTGGTTAGTTCATAATGTTGTTTCACCTATAGGGTTGCAGATCCCTTAAGCTCCTTGGCTACTTTCTCTAGCTCCTCCATTGGGGGCCCTGTGATCCATCCAATAGCTGAATGTGAGCATCCACTTCTGTGTTTGCTAGGCCCCAGCATAGTCTCACAAGAGACAGCTATATCTGGTCCTTTCGATAAAATCATGCTAGTGTGTGCAATGGTGTCAGTGTTTGGAAGCTGATTATGGAATGGATACGCAGATATGTCAGTCTCTAAATGGTCCATCCTTTCATCACAGCTCCAAACTTTGTCTCTCTAACTCCATCCATGGGTGTTTTGTTCCCAATTCTTAGAAGGGGCACAGTATCCACAATTTGGTCTTCGTTCTTCTTGAGTTTTATAGGTTTAGCAAATTGAATCTTATATCTTGGGTATCCTAAGTTTCTGGGCTAATATCCACTTATCAGTGAGTACATATTGTGTGAGTTCCTTTGTGATTGGGTTACTTCACTCAGGATGATGCCCTCCAGGTCCATCCACTTGCCTAGGAATTTCATAAATTCATTCCTTTTAATAGCTGAGTAGTACTCCATTGAGTAAATGTACCACATTTTCTGTATCCATTCCTCTGTTGAGGGGCATCTGGGTTCTTTCCAGCTTCTGGCTGTTATAAATAAGGCTGCTATGAACACAGTAGAGCATGTGTCCTTCATACCGGTTGGGACATCTTCTGGATATATGCCAGGAGAGATATTGTGGGATCCTCTAGTAGTATTACGTCCAATTTTCTGAGGAACTGCCAAACTGATTTCGAGAGTGGTTGTACAAGCTTGCAATCCCACCAACAATGGAGGAGTGTTCCTCTTTCTCCACATCCTCACCAGCATCTGCTGTCACCTGAATTTTTGATCTTAGCCATTCTGACTGGTGTGAGGTAGAATCTCAGGGTTTTAATTTGCATTTCCCTGCTGATTAAGGATGTTTTGAACATTTTTTTCAGGTGCTTCACAGCCATTCGGTATTTCTCAGGTGAGAATTCTTTGTTCAGCTCTGAACCCCATTTTTTAATGGGGTTATTTGATTTACTGGAGTCCACCTTCTTGAGTTCGTCATATATATTGGACTGATTTAGGATAGGGAAAGTTCCTTTCCCAATCTGTTGGTGGTCTTTTTGTCTTGTTGAAAGTGTCTTTTGCCTTGCAGAAATTTTGCAACTTTATGAGGTCCCATTTATCGATTCTTGATCTTACAGCAAAAGCCATTGGTGTTCTATTCAGAGGCTTTTCCCTACTTTCTCCTCTATAAGTTTCAGTGTCTCTGGTTTTATGTGGAGTTCCTTAATCCACTTAGATTTGACCTTAGTACAAGGACAGGAATGGATCAATTCGCATTCTTCTACATGATAACTGCCAGTTGTACCAGCACCATTTGTTGAAAATACTGTCTCTTTTCCACTTGATGGTTTTAGCTCCCTTGTCAAAGAACAAGTGACCATAGGTGTGTGGGCTCATCTCTGGGTCTTCAATTCTGTTCCATTGGTCTACTTGTCTGTCGCTATACCAGTACAATGCAGTTTTTACCACAATTGCTCTACGGTACAGCTTTAGGTCAGGCATGGTGATTCCAACAGAGGTTCCTTTATCCTCGAGAAGAGGTTTTGCTATCCTAGGTTTTTTGTTATTCCAGATGAATCTGCTAATTGCCTTTTCTAATTTGTTGAAGAATTGATTTGGAATTTTGATGGGGATTGCATTGAATCTGTAGATTGCTTTTGGCATGATAGCCATTTTTACTATATTGATCCTGCCAATGCATGAGCATGGGAGATCTTTCCATCTTCTGAGATATTCTTTAATTTCTTTCTTCAAAGACTTGAAGTTCTTATCATAGAGATCTTTCACTACCTTGGATAGAGTCACGCCAATGTATTATATATTATTTGTGACTCTTGAGAAGGGTGTTGTTTCCTTAATTTCTTTCTCAGCCTGTTAATCCTTTGTGTACAGAAAGGCCATTGACTTGTTTGAGTTAATTTTATATCCAGCTACTTCTTTGAAGCTGTTTATCAGGCTTAGCAGTTCTCTGGTGGAATTTTTAGGGTCACTTATATATATTATCATATCATCTGCAAAAAGTCTTATTTTGATGTCTTCCTTTCCAATTTGTATCCCTTTGATCTCCTTTTGTTGTCTAATTGCTCTGGCTAGGACTTCACGTACAATGTTGAATAGGTAGGGAGAGAGTGGACAGCCTTGACTAGTCCCTGATTTTAGTGGGATTGCTTCAAGCTTCTCACCATTTACTTTGATGTTGACTACTGGTTTGCTGTAGATTGCTTTCATCATGTTTAGGTATGGGCCTTGAATTCCTGATCTTTCCAAGTCTTTTATCACGAATGGGTGTTGGATCTTGTCAAATGCTTTCTCCACATCTAACGAGATGATCATGTGTTTTTTGCTTTGAGTTTGTTTATATACTAGATTACGTTGATGGATTTCCATATATTGAACCATCCCTGAATCTCTGGGATGAAACCTACTTGGTCAGGATGGATGATTGTTTTGGTGTGTTCTTTGATTTGGTTAGCGAGAACTTTATTTAGGATTTTTGCATCGATATTCATAAGAGAAATTGGTCTGAAGTTATCTAACTTTTTTGGTTCTTTTTGTGGTTTACGTATCAGAGTAATTGTGGCTTCATAGAATGAGTTGGGTAGAGTACCTTCTGTTTCTATTTTGTGGAATAGTTTGTGAAAAACTGGGATTAGATCTTCTTTGAAGGTCTGATAGAACTCTGCACTAAACCCATCTGGTCCTGGGCTTTTTTTTTTGGTTGGGAGACTATTAATGACTACTTCCAATTCTTTAGGGGATATAGGACTGTTTACATCATTAACCTGATCTTGATTTATCTTTGGTACCTGGTATCTATCTAGAAATTTGTCCATTTCATCCAGGTTCTCCAGTTTTTTTTTTGAGTATAGCCTTTTGTAGAAGGATCTGATGGTGTTTTGAATTTCTTCATGATCTGTCATTATGTCTCCCTTTTCATTTCTAATTTTGTTAATTAGGATGCTTTTCCTGTGCCCTGTAGTGAGTCTGGCTAAGGGTTTATCTATTTTGTTGATTTTCTCGAAGAACCAGCTCCTTGATTGGATTGATTCTTTGAATAGTTCTTCTTATTTCTACTTAGTTGATTTTTCCCCTGAGTTTGATTATTTCCTGCCATCTACTCCTCTTGGGTGAATTTGATTCCTTTTTATCAAGAGCTTTTAGGTGTGTTGTCAAGCTGCTAATGTGTGCTCTCTCAAGTTTCTTTTTGCAGACACTCAGAGCTATGAGTTTTCCTCTTAGAAATACTTTCATTGTATCCCATAAGTTTGGGTATGTTGTGGTTTCATTTTCATTAAACTCCAAAAAGTCCTTAATTTCTTTCTTTATTCCTTCCTTGACCAAGGTATCATTGAGAAGAGTGTTGTTCACTTTCCACGTGAATGTTGGCTTCCTATTATTTATTTTGTTATTGAAGATCAGCCTTAGTCCATGGTGATCTGAAAGGATGCATGGCACAATTTTAATATTTTTGTATATGTTGAGGCTTGTTTGTCAATTTTGGAGAAGGTATCATGGGGTGCTGAGAAGAAGGTAT
The DNA here is from genome assembly GCF_000001635.26 of Mus musculus. Classification (NCBI taxonomy): domain Eukaryota; kingdom Metazoa; phylum Chordata; class Mammalia; order Rodentia; family Muridae; genus Mus; species Mus musculus. Next base: position 122,077,983 of record NC_000070.6, on the reverse strand, counting down.
ATCCTTTTTTTTTTTTTTTTAGGGTAAAATGTTCCGTAGATATCTGTTAGATCCATTTGTTTCATAACTTCTGTTAGTTTCACTGTGTCCCTGTTTAGTTTCTGTTTCCATGATCTGTCCATTGGTGAAAGTGGTGTGTTGAAGTCTCCCACTATTATTGTGTGAGGTGCAATGTGTGCTTTGAGCTTTACTAAAGTTTCTTTAATGAATGTGGCTGCCCTTGTATTTGGAGCATAGATATTCAGAATTGATAGTTCCTCTTGGAGGATTTTACCTTTGATGAGAATGAAGTGCCCCTCCTTGTCTTTTTTGATGGCTTTGGGTTGGAAGTCAATCTTATCAGATATTAGGATGGCTACTCCAGCTTGTTTCTTCATACCATTTGCTTGGAAAATTCTTTTCAATCCTTTCACTCTGAGGTACTGTCTGTATTTTTCCCTCAGATGGGTTTCCAGTAAGCAGCAAAATGTTGGGTCCTGTTTGTCTAGCCAGTTTGTTAGTCTATGTCTTTTTATTGGGGAATTGAGTCCATTGATATTAAGAGATATTAAGGAAAGTAATTGTTGCTTCCTATTATTTTTGTTGATAGAGCTGGCATTCTGTTCTTGTGGCTGTGTTCTTTTTGGTTTGTTGAAGGATTACTTTCTTCCTTTTTCTAGGGTGTGGTTTATGTCCTTGTATTGTTTTTTTTTTCTGTTATTATTATACTTTGAAGGGCTGGATTCGTGAAAAGATAATGTGTGAATTTGGTTTTGTTGTGGAATACCAGATGACGAAATGCAATGTAAGAATCTTACCAACAGAAACCAAGACCACACACCATCATCAGAATGCAGCACTCCCACCCCACCCAGTCCTGGGAATCCCAAAACACTCGAAAAGATGGGCCCGGAATAAAAGCTATCTCATGATGATGGTAGAGGACATCAAGAAGGACTTTAATAACTCAATTAAAGAAATACAGGTGTACACTTCTAAACAAGTAGAAGACCTTGAAGAGGAAGCACAAAAATCCCTTAAAGAATTGCAGGAAAACACAACCAAACAGGTGATGGAATTGGAAAAAACCATACAAGACCTAAAAAGGGAAGTAGACACAATAAAGAAAACCCAAAGTGAGGCAACACTGGAGATATAAACCCTAGGAAAGAAATTTAGAATCATAGATGCGAGCATCAGCAAAAGAATACAAGAGATGGAAGAGAGAATCTCAGGTGCAGAAGATTCCATAGAGAACATCGGCACAATGATCAAAGAAAATACAAAATGCCAAAAGATCCTAACTCAAAATATCCAGAAAATTCAGGACGCAATGAGAAGACCAAACCTATGGATAATAAGAGTAGATGAGAATGAAGATTTTCAAGTTAAAGGGCCAGCAAGTATCTTCAACAAATTATAGAAGAAAACTTCCCAAACCTAAAGAAAGACATGCCCATGAACATACAAGAAGCCTACAGAACTCCAAATAAACTGGACCAGAAAAGAAATTCCTCCTGACACATAATAATCAGAGCAACAAATGCACTAAATAAAGAATATTAAAATCAGTTAGGGAATAAGTCAAGTAACATATAAAGCCAGGTGATGTTCTTAAAATAACTTCTTGGATTCTTGTAGAGGACAAGTGCAGAAGTCAAGCATAGAATCAAGGAGACTAGTGAGAAGGCATTGTAACAGCTCAGGTAGACTGACAGGGAAGGCTGCTCTCAGCAGAGTGGTGAGAAGTGGTCATATTTGTTGATTGAATATCATGGGGAGAAGACAGGAGTCAAGAATGACTCCCAAATTATCAGTGACCATCACCCTGAATAGTGTTATCATCATAGAGACAGGGAGCTACTGGGGATGGTCAGAGGGTATATGTGTTAGTTTGTTCAGGCAGGAAGATAACTGTGCTGAAAAGGGACAGTATGTAGACTTCATATGCAAGCATACAACTAGGGATGTCATGCAATAGATCTGTTCTTAGATTGTTGAAATGTGTGTCTGCAGTTTGAGTGGCGACAAGGCAAGGTATACTCAGATGTCTGCAGCATTAATCCTGTTCAATTTAACCTTTATTATGGGAAAATTAGTAATTAATACAAAAGCAGAGAGTAATAGAGTGAATATCTCTGTACTTACTCTCATCCCTTCTGTACATTTGTTAATTTCAATTAAACTTAAATTTAAACAGTCAGGTCACTGGTGGAAGGAGAAACGAACTCCAGAAGTTCATTTCTAAACTACACACACGTACCTGGACACCCATGATCACAGTCAATTTTATTCCATCTCTCTCACCTAATTCTCTCAGTATTCAGCGTATATTGTGGCCTATAAATATTTGTCAACTAAAGAGAAGACAAACATAAATGGCAGTGGTGACACATGTCTTTAATACTGGCTCTCAGGAGATGTAGGGTTTGAAAATCAAGATTAACCATGGCTATGAAGTGAATTTAATATTAGCCTGGTATACAAATGCAATGTCCCAAAAACCAAACCAAAACAAAAAAGACAAAAAACAAAAACAAACAAACAAAAACAAACAAACAAAAACCAACCAACCAAACAAACAAACAAACAAAAACCCAAGAACCTACAAGGACCTAATATGGCTTTAAATTTACTATTTATTTGACACCTAGATGCAACTGTTTGATCAAATTTCCTTCAAGAATAGTTGGAGAAGTAGAGTGTATTGACATGTGCCTTTACTCTCAGGACTTGGAGAAGAGAGTTAGGGAGAATTCTGCTTTTGAGGAAGGATGGGTCTAAAAATGATTTCCAGCAAAGTCAAGGTTACAGAGTGAGACCTTGTGTTAAAAGTGGTGATTGGCATTTTGGGAGGGGTTTAACTTTAGAGATTTCTCAGAGCCCACTGGCAAAAAGACCCTCACTGCTCTTCCAGAGAACTCAAGCAACTAGTCCAGATATTGCAAACTAGTCGCAAGACAATCTCTCAGCATCCTGAATATAGCAGTGCTCTGCATCCATTTTGAACTCTTGAGACACAGCCTACCTGCAGACGGCCAACCCCGACTGCAAAGAATAGCTTAGTCTCCTGCTTATGCACATTGCCCCTCCCTTCCTCTTTCTTCCTCCTAGCTTAGGAAAGATTCCTAGTGTATATGCTTGCATAGTCTGAGCAATTTCCAAGGTCTTTGAAATAAATCTACCTGCACTTTGATTCCAGTCTCCTGACTTCTTTTTCCACATGGTTTCCTAACATGATATGTGGGAAATTGCAGGCCAGTCTCCCGGTGAGCTGAGGTCTGAACCCCGAAAAGGGTGATAATTCACCTTCATGACATGGTAGGTGTTCCCTCATGCTCCTGGATCTTTGGCCCCACCTAAGTTACCGCCTCCCACAGCCCCCACAAGAGAAGAATAGCTGAAAGTCATGTAAGCAATGGCCAAAGCTCTTGACCTTCAGGCTAAACTCCTCCCCAGCTACCTAGCAGCAGTAAAGAGCATAAAAGGGCTGTTCAGACCCTGCTTGCTCTGTTACTTGTTTCTCTTACTCTCTCACTACTATCCTCTTACTTCTTACCCCTCACTCTCACCCCTTCTCTCCTCTCTTTCTTTTCTCCTTTCTCCTCCCTCCTCTCTCTTTGTCTTCTCCTTTCCTCTCTCCTCTCTTTTACTCTTTCTCTCTAGCCTTCTCTCTCTGTCTCTGTCTCTGTCTCTGTCTCTGTCTCTGTCTCTGTCACTCTCGTACCTTTTCTCTTTCTCCCTGCCTTTCTATAATAAAGCTCTAAAACCATACAGTCTCTGCTCATCAAGGCCGTGCTCACTCTCTTCAGTGTTGGGAACCTCTCTTCCCCCATCCTTCCCTCCCATAACCCCGGTGGCTTTAGCAAAGTATCTCTTGAATCCCAGGTAGAGCTTCCCCTTGTAACCCCCCCCCAAAAGAGTGGGTCAAAGGAGATGTCCACCTGGGGATGAGTGGAAGGTAGATAGCAGCCCTTCCATGCCTGACAGACCAAAGCATAGGTAAAACTCTGGCGGGGTAAGGGTCTTCCTCCCCCCTCTTCCCCAGGGCCCCCCTTTTAGTTACCAACAATGATACTACTCAGTCTTGGGATAGTCCCTTGGATCAACCAAGGTGATCACTTGTAACCCAGGGACCAAGTATAGCAGCAGGGCATTCAGGGATAACTTTTGTTTCCTGCCTGATGTGTCCCTGAATTAGTCCCAGTCTGTCTCTGAACCTCCCCTACATTCTCCCCTGAGCCTTCCTGTCAGTCCTCTGCCTTGAGGATTGCTGATTCCCTGGTGTCATTGGTCTTGCTCCTCCAACTGTCCCCTAGTTAATTCTCTGAACTTAATATTTTCTCTCCTTCCCTCTGTACCATAAATATAAGGGTGATTCTCCCATGGCAGTCAGACATGAGGCCATTTTTTGACCTGTAAGGTGTTTTCTGTCAGGACAATTTTTGGGACTCCCTCATCTTCTTTGTGCTCAAACATTCTCTCAAAGAGAAGCCCACAAGTCTCTGGTAAATGTTAGGGTACTCCATCCTCTACTATCTGCTAAACTTCTCACCCCTCCTGCCTTCTCAAATTTCACAGTCCTGGGGATTAAACTCAGGACTTCTGGCATGACTTCATTGCCCATAACCACTAGGATTTTTTTTGATTTTTTTTGGATGCCTCTCCTCTCATTGATGGCCAACTAGGCCATCCCCTGTTACATATTCAACTACAGACATGAGCTCTGGGGGGTACTGGCTAGTTAATATTGTTGTTCCTCCTATAGGATTGCAGACCCTTTAGCTCTTTGGGTATTTTCTCTCGTTCCTTGATTGGGGGCCCTGTGTTCCATACAATATATGATAGTGAGCACCCACGTCTGCATTTGTCAGGCACTGTCATAGCCTCACAAGTGATAACTATATCCCTGTCAGCACAATCTTGTTGGCATATGCAATATCATCTGGGTTTGGTGGTTGTTTATGGGATGGATCCTCAGGTGGGGCAGTCTCTGGATGGTCCATTCTATTGTCTCAGCTCTGAACTTTGTCTCTGTGGATATTTTATTCCCCGTTCTAAGAAGGAATGAAGTATCCACACTTTGGTCTTCCTTCTTCTTGAGTTTCATGTGTTTTGCAAATTGTATCTTGGGTATTCTAAATTTCTGAGCTAATATCCACTTTTCAGTGAGTGCATATCATGTGAGTTCTTTTGTGATTGGGTTACCTCACTCAGGATGATACCCTCCAGATCCATCCATTTGCCTAAGAATGTAATAAATTCATTGTTTTTAATATCTGAGTAGTACTCCATTGTGTAAATGTACCACATTTTTTGTTTCCATTCCTCTGTTGAGGGACATATGGGCTCTTTCCAACTTCTGGCTATTATAAATAAGGCTGCTATGGACATAATTGTAGTCTCCCCTCCCCTAGCCTGAAACCTGCTTGCTCAGGGGTGGAGCTTCCTGCTCATTCGTTCTGCCACGCCCACTGCTGGAACCTGCGGAGCCACACACGTGCACCTTTCTACTGGACCAGAGATTATTCGGCGGGAATCAGGTCCCCTCCCCCTTCCTTCATAACTAGTGTCGCAACAATAAAATTTGAGCCTTGATCAGAGTAACTGTCTTGGCTACATTCTTTTCTCTCGCCACCTAGCCCCTCTTCTCTTCCAGGTTTCCAAAATGCCTTTCCAGGCTAGAACCCAGGTTGTGGTCTGCTGGCCGGACACAACACATAATGGAGCATGTGCCCTTATTACAAGTTGGAGCATCTTCTGGGTATATGCTCAGGACAGGTATTGCTGGATCTTCCGGTTGTACTATGTCCAATTTCTGAGGAACCACCAGACTGATTTCCAGAGTGGTTGTATCAGCTTGCAATCCCACCAAAAATGAAGGAGTGTTCCTCTTTCTCCACATTCTCTCCAGCATCTGCTGTCAACTGAATTTTTGATCTTAGCCATTCTGATTGGTGTGAGATGGGATCTCAGGGTTGTTTTTATTTGCATTTCCCTGATGATTAAACATGTTGAACATTTTTTTCAGGTGCTTCATAGCCATTCAGTATTCCTCAGTTGAGAATTCTTTGTTTAGATCTGTACCCCATTTTTTAATAGGGTTATTTGATTCTCTGGAGTCCAGCTATTTGAGTTCTTTGTATATATTGGATATTAGTCCCCTATGAGATTTAGGGTTGGTAAAGATCCTTTCCCAATCTGTTGGTGAACTCTTTGTTTTACTGACAGTGTCTTTTGCTTACATAAGCTTTGCGATTTTATGATGTCCCATTTGTCGATGTGAGACACTGTCTTAAAATAAAACAATAAATCCAAATAAAATAGACGGAAAGAAAAGGGAAAAAGTCATCCTTGGCTACATATCAAGATCAAGAACCACCAGTGCTACATGAGACACTGTGTACAAAAATGAAATTACTCAGTCATAATAGCATATTATCATGATCCCACCACTCTAGAGATAGACACCAATAGTTCTGGATCTCAAGGGAATCTGTGGCTACATAGAAAATTTCAGACTAGGGCTGGAGGGATGGCACTGTGTTAAGAATATTGGCTGATCTTCCAGAGGATCTGGGATCAATTTCCAGCATCCATATGGCGGCTTGAAACTGTCTGTTATTGCAGGTCCAGGGGATCTGACATGCTTGTACATACATTTATACAAACCAAACACCAGTGCACATAAAATAATAAATCGCTTAAAAATGTAAATTTTGGTTACCATCAATGTCATGAGACTAAATAAGGCAATAACAGTGCTGACAAGATGCTACAGTGGGTTAAGATACCTGCTTGCAAAAATAATTACCTGAATTTAATCTCTGGGTCATACAAAGGATTAGCAGATAATTAACACCCCAAAATTCCTCTCTATTCTCTTTCTCTCTGTTTTTGTCTCTGTTTGTCTTAGTCAAGGTTTCTATTCCTGTACAAACATCATGGCCAAGAAGCAAGTTGGGGAGGAAAGGGTTTATTTGGCTTAAACTTCCATACTGCTGTTAATCACCAAGGAAGTCAGGACTGGAACTCAAGCAGGTCAGTAAGCAGGAGCTGATGCAGAGGCCATGGAGGGGTGTTCCTTACTGGCTTGCTTCCCCTAGCTTGCTCAGCCTGCTCTCTTATAGAACCAAGATTACCAGCCCAGAGATGGTCCCACCCACAAGGGGCCTTTCCCCCTTAATCACTAATTGAGAAAATGCCTTACAGTTGGATTTCACGGAGGCACTTCCTCAACTGAAGCTCCTTTTTCTGTGATAACTCCAGCTGTGTCAAGTTGACACAAAACTAGCCAGTACACTGTCTCTCTTTTTCTCTGTGTCTCTTTCTCTGTGTCTCTGTCTCTGTCTCTCTCTCTCTACACACACACACACACACACACAGACATACACACACACACACACACACACACACACTGAAAGTTCAACTAAGTACACTCAAAACCCACCCCATCTTGGTAAAACATCTTCAATTTTTATTTGTCCAAGCCAAAAGTTTTAGTATCATGTCATGTCTGCTACCTTTGTCTCTCAGGCCATACCTAAATATGTTGACCCATAAGTTTATCAAAAGTTCCATCCTTCCCCACATATTATGTTACTATACAAATGTCACTATATACGTCTAAGTCACAGTTATATCTGGAGTTTAACATTTTCAGTGTTTGCTTGTCCCTTCTGTGACATCTACAATGTATTCTCAATACAGCAAATAAAACAGAACTGAGAACACTTTGTGAGAAAAGTAAAAAATGTTCTCCTTGCTTTATCCCATAAATCCTGATGCTATACAATTTCCCTCCTCCCTTTCTTCAGTCCAAGGAATGTTCCTGGCATGACCACACCTTCCCCTTATTCCAAGAGAAAAAGAATCAATTGAGCAGCTACAGGATAATGCCAGGTAATCTACAGGACAATGGAGCACTGAGATGAGCCTTATAGAGGGGAACTCCTTAAGATTTTTGAAGTCAAAGAATCTTCCCAGTGAATAAAATCATGAGAAAAATGTTTTTGTCTTGTTTTGTTTTGTTTTGTTCTGTTTCTGTTGAAGAAACAGCCTGTATTCTTGTAATCAAAGCTGTCTCTCTTCCTCAATCCCCTTCTTTCTAATGACAAATTCTCCCCAGAGCACACAGCCAACCTTCGTTTCAGGAACCATTAGTAATATCTGTATGACCATCTAGTGTCACAAATAAAATAATCCTCACACTTCATTTTACTTCAAACTAAATATAAATTATTATTGATATGTATTTACATGTATATTTAACTGACTTGGAACTTACCATGTAGATCATGCAGGCTTCAAATTTGAAATGTTCCTTCAACATCTGCCTCCTGAATGATGGAGAATTACTCTCCTGAACTCTCTGTCTACAGGCACTAGCTACCACAATGGGAGTGAACAATTCTTTACAAATGTAAAGAAAGCACAGTCTGCTATGTACCTCCTCACAAGTTCCTAGTCCAATTCCATACCATTACAATAGTATTAAAAGCTCCAGAATACCTGTCCATCCTCTCCTCCCTTGCTCCCACTGCTCCTGCTACACTGATCTGCACACTGATATTCCAAGCTCAGGGCCTTTGCATCTGCTGCTCTTTTGACCACATATTCATATGCCATCTTTTCTCATCCACTTTAGTTCTGCTCAGTTATCATTCTCTGGTTGAATCCCTTCCTAATCTTGCTCTCTCCAAGCAAAGCTCACACCATAGTCTCTGTCTTCTTCCTTGGGTTATGTCTGATACCCCAGTACCTATCATGGTTTGCCATGGTTTCCTTACTTCATATAGTATCTTTACCCTAAATAGAAAGAAGGTTCCAAAATGGTGAATAATACAATCTGATTCACATTCATGTGTAGTGTGTGCTATGAGATAACTGTGTGAAGGACATACATGTGCCAGGTAGATCTCTATTTACATGTAAAGAAATGAGATCATGAGTGTGCTGCCCAGCTCTGCAGTGACTGATAACAGAGCTACTTGGATTTTAACAAAAACAGCCTAAACCCCAGCAGTGCACAGCTCTCTGTGAGCACTCAACAAAGACACCTGGCTCCCTTCCCTCCAGTATACTGCAGCACCCACATCACAATTACACAAGCTTATAATTTGTGCTTTCCAGATGTGAAACCAGACAGGAAAAGACATTGGTTGCCTGCTCAGTGTCCAGCTACTCCTCACTCTCTTATCCTATAGAAAATCTTCTTCAGATGTGATGAGCTTGATTCTGACTTCTAGTCCAGACAAAACATTATAACATGAGGGTAGAACACCTGGTAGAATACAGAAGCCAGATAAAACCATTTTGGCTCTGTGACATCAAATAAGTTCTTGTATCTTTCGCTAGATATAAGGGTTCTTTTCATGGAACCATGTGACTATGCCCCTTTTGAGTACTAGAACCTGATCATTCCCTGAATCCAAGGCATTGCTACCACACATTTATTTCATTCTTACAACAGTCTGGAAGCTTCTCTTATTTCCTTTAGGCATTTTTTCCAATGCTCCCACTTCATACATATGGACAGATTTTTTTGTTGCATTTTGTATTTTTATTGGATATTTTCTTTATGCACATTTCAAATGTTATCCCCTTTTCCAGTTCCCCATCCCCAGAAGCCCTCTATTCCATCCTCCTTCCCCCTGCTTCTATGAGGGTGTTCCCACACCCACCCACTTACCCCTGCCTCCCCACCATCACATTCCCCTACACTGGGGCATTGAGCCTTCATAGGACCAAGGGCATCTCATCCCATTGATGCTTGACATCATCTGCTACATATGTGGTTGGAGCCATGGGTCCCTCTATGTGTACTCCTTGGTTGGTGGTTTAGTTTCTGGGAGCTCTGGGGGCTCTGGGGGGCTCTGGTTGGTTGGTATTGTTCTTCCTATGGGGTTAAATACCCCTTCATCTCCTTCAGTCCTTTCTCTAATGGTTCCATTGGGGACCCTGTGCTCAGTCCAATACTGTTCCTAGCTCCATCTTCAGGATAATAGTATACTTGAGCCAATAGATGTACAAGTAAAGAAGAGTCAGAAGTTCCAGGGTGGATAAAGGGACCTATACAGGCAGATGCAAATCAAGTGCCTTTTGAAGGTACTAAATAGTAAGGGAAATCTCCTGTAGTTAACATTACAGTGTTGAAAATATCCAGGTTCTTATATCTTATATGAGCCTGTGTACAAACAGAGGCCTGTCCTTTCTAAGTCAGGGAGAAGCAATAATGTCAAAGACCCTGTGGCCTGGAATCTCTGGAAAATTAATATCATTTTGTGGTCATTACCAGATGCATAGAGGTAGAGTCCCCAAGTCATCCCTGTGTCCCATATATTATCCTATACATTGGAAACAAGCTGAATATAGGCACCAATAGACTCCCATATCAGAAGCAAGACCCTGCAGCTCAGGGTCCTTGCATATGTCCACCAACTAGAGTCTGGTTGGCAGTGTCAGTCTCCAACAAATCTTGTACTAGGGCATGAATGGCAGAGGCAAGGGTAACAATACCTAGAGTGGGATGTGGTGGCCAGTGCGGTAACCAAAATCATATCTGGCAGATGAGGGCTGGCTACCCTTTTCTGTGCCAGTGAGTGTCTCTTTCTGGCACTCTCAGACCAAAGGTTTTTATTGTGTCCTTTGTCCTTTGTCTGAGTGGGGGACAGGATTCTCTTCTTCCTCTTCCAGGCATTTCTAATGACCATTTCCATAATATCCCCTAATTATTTATGTCATCTTTATCTTAATTTGAATGGGGTTGATTTTTCCCAGTTTTTCAGGGTGTCTCTCAACTGTCTGTAACTGAATATAATTATTCTTATCAGTTACCCAGTAAGCTAATGTTTCATAGCACCATATAAGAGTAGAAGTGTATATTTTTTCCCCAATATGTGGGTCACCATCTGAGGAACAAGCATAGATCTTAAGTGTATCCAAACTATTTTCCATATTGTCTATTCCACATCAAAAGGCCTAGAGAATGAGGGAATATATATGTTTGCAGTCTATGGATGCCTATTACGTTTTTGCCCAAACAACTTACATAAGTCAAAGGTGAGAGTTGGGAACTACAGACAATGACATTAGTAATAGGAGTAATGAGGCTATTATCTGTAGCTCTAATGAAAGTTCATGTGTATTGTCCTGTAATAAGTGCCTCAGCAGGTTGAGGCAACACAAAAGAGAAAACAAATTTCAGATGAGGGTGATGAATCGAAGATTGGATCACATCTATTTTCATGGCCATTAGAGTGGTCAGGATCATGAAGTGGGATCATTTTCAGAGTGTGCCCAGGGGTCCTTCCTTTTTATCCTTACTGTTCAGCCTGTAAAGTGGTACATTTTATTCCTCCTGTAACTGCTTTCCATTGACATTGGTACATTTCAAAGAGGATCATGAAGGCTAAAATCCTAGTAAAAGCCTGAGCAAGGGAGAGTTAATTCCAAGTGTCTGATTAGCTGATCCATGTGAAATGCATCTACGTTACATTTTTAAAGAATTGTTCTTTTCCAGAGTTGTCTCCTTTGTGATGTTTTTTATAATTCTACTGAAAGATCCAGCAGTACCACTCCTGGGCATATACACAGAAGATGTTCCAACTTGTAATAAGGAGACATACTCCATTATGTTCATAGCAGCTTTATTTATAATATCAAAAAGTTGGAAAGAACCCAGATGTCCATCAACAGAGGAATGGATACAGACAATGTGGTACATTTACACAATGGATTTCTACTCAGCTATTAAAAACAATGAATTTAGCCAGGCATGGTGGCACATGCCTTTAATCCCAGGCAGAAGCAGGTGGATTTCTGAGTTTGAAGCCAGCCTGGTCTACAGAGTGAGTTCCAGGATCAGCCAGGACTATACAGAGAAACCATGTCTTGAAAACCAAAAACAAACAAAAAACAAAACAAAACAAACCAAAGAAACAAACAAACAAAACAAAACAAATAAAAAATGAATGAATTTATGAACTTCTTAGACAAATGGATGGATCAAGAAGATATCATCCTATGTGAGGTAATCCAAACACAAAAGAACGCAGATGTATGCAGTCACTGATAAGTTGATATTAGTCCCGAAGCTCAGAATACCCAAGATACAATTTCCAAAACACACTAAATTCAAGAAGGAAGACCAAAGTGTGGATACTTCATTCCTTCTTAGAATGGGGAACAAAATACCCATGGAAGGAGTTACAGAGACAAAGTTCTGAGCAGAGACTGAAGGAATGAACATCCAGAGACTGCCGAACCTTGGGATTCCATAAACAACCACCAAACCCAGACACTATTGCATATGCCAACAAGAGCTTGCTAACAGGACCCTGATATAGCTGTCTCCTGAGAGACTCTGCCAGTGGCTGACTAATACAGAAGTGGATGCTCACAGTCATCCATTAGATGGAGAACAGGGTCCCCAGTGAAGGAACTAGAGAAAGTACCCAAGGAGCTGAAGGGGTTGGAAGCACCCTAGGAGGAACAACAATATGAACTAACCAGTAACCCCAAAGCTCCCTGGTACTAAACCACCAATCAAAGAAAACACACAGAGAGACTCAGTTTCTCTAGCTGCATATGTAGCAGAGGAAGACCTAGTCAGTCATCAATGGGGTGAGAGTCCCTTGGTCCTGTGAAAGTTCTATGCCCCATTACAGGGGAATAACTGGGCCATAAAGTGGGAATGAGTGGGTTGGGGAACAGGGGAAGCAGGGTGAGGAGAGGGAATTTTCTTTCAGAGGGGAAACTAGGAAAGGGGATAACGTTTGAAAGTTAAGTAAAGAAAATATCTAATAAGAAAAAAAAATTGTTCTATGCCCACTGTGGTAGCTAATGCTTGAAGAAAGTAGTTTTGGAGTGTGACACCCCACCCCACCTTGCAGCTCACAGGAAGGAGAAGCAGGTGGATCTTCAAGTTTAAGATCTGCCTGAACCTTGGAGGTTTTTTCATATCCCCCCACCATTTGTTTTCTTTGTGTTCTTCTAACCTTAGGGTCCTGAGACTTTGGTGTCCACTGAGTCTTTAGTAATACCAAGTGTTTCCTCTGAGGTGATAATTGACTTCATAACCTCTGGAATTTTTAGTGCCAATGCCCTTTTTGTGGTCCAATAATTGGCATGGTCTCCAGGGAACTAGACATTCTGCCAAAATTTTGGGTGGGAATACAGAGCCAAGAGAATGTAATGTAGCTTATAATTATTAGGTGGTCTTATAGGGGATTCGGCAGATATAGGCTAAGTTCTTACCTGGGGTCCGTGGAGCATATGTGGTTGATAGGACATCAGGCAGAATTCTGGCCCAGAAATTAGAACCCTGGTGATGGGGAGCTCACTGTTAGTTAAAAAGTGACTTGTCTAATAGCATTTGTCCTCCATGAAGCTTGTTATTTGGGATGCAGGTTCTTTGAGCTCTAGTTGTTTATAAAGCAACACTGATCACTCTGTGAATATGTAAAAAGAAGGTGTGATGGTATTTATATGCTCGTCCCAGGGAGTGGCACTATTAAAAGGCTTGGCCCTGTTGGAGTAGGTGTGCCACTGTTGGATGAGGTGTGTTATTGTGAGTAGGCTTTAAGATCCTCATTCTAGCTGCCTGGAAAATATAGAACTCTCAGTTACTCCCAAAATATGTCTAGCTGGATGCTTCAGTGCTCCTTCCATGATGGTAATGGATGAAATATCTCTGAACCTGTAAGCCAACCCCAATTAAATGTTGTCTTTATAAGAAGAGTTCTTGGTTATAGTGTCTGTGTACATCAATGAAAAACCTAACTAAGAATGCAATTTTGTTTTTCATTTTTAGTCTTTGCTGTTTGTCCCTCAGCCACTTCATGTATCTCATCTTGGTCCTGCCAATCCTTCTGCTTCAGTCTTCTGAATGATGAGATTACAGATATGTGTCACCACACTCGGTTCCCCCTTTTTGTTACAGTGTTTTTTTATTAATTTGAGAAGGAGACAAAAATAAACCTGAATTTCTAATCTTCCTCCCTTTGACTTTCAATTACTTGGGTTCTTGACTAGAGTATATATTCCTGGGTTCCTACTGAGGGGCTGAAGCTTCCTTATCAAGCACTCTATCACTGGGGCTGCTTCTTTATCCCCACATGGCCTCCTGAAACTTGTTATCACCTGATAGACTGAGCTGAGCAAGAAGTGTTCTTCCGTCTGTTACTGTTTAGTTAAATTTCTTGTAACATCAGTGAAGTGGAAATTTCTGATCTCTTTGGAAACTGTTGAGATATGTAATTATTTTCTGGAAAGTAATTTATGAGAGTACGTTTTGCTGATGCGGACACGTGAGAAGTTATTTTTCTTAGTCCAGTCACATGTTACTTTTCTATAAGCTGTCTTGTGAGAGAGCATATACTATTCTGCTGGAACAGATAGTAGATGGTACATGATGTTTAGGAAGAATATAAATATAATCCCACAGACAGAAAGAATATGTCCTTGCATTGGTTTACTTTAGATATGTTTGAGGTCTTTGCTGAGTATTCTCTTGAAATTTGTTCAACTTGCAATGGTTTGCTGGTCTTTGCTTATCTTCCCTTGTTCTGATTTTGTAGAGAAAAATGTGACAAAATATTTCTCATGATTTTCTGGATACTTCTTACTGGAAAGGAGAAGGGGGAAGTAGGGGATTTCCAGATCTAAACAATGTCTATTCTCAAGAAATGGGTATGGGAAGCGTACAAGGAAAGAGCCTGGTGCAGGTAGGTGTAGAAACTCTGGATTGGCCCTGCTGTGGTTTCTGGGGGAGATTTTCTGATTCTCTCTTAGCAACCAATATCACAAACACCTGGCAGTGAGGTGCAGTACTGGGCACACACCTGGGTTCAAGGAACGGTAAGAACATTGGCAGACACACGGGTTCAAGAAGTGGCCAGAGCATTGTGCACCTCTATTTTTCTAAATCAGTGAAGCTACTTCTACTAACAATGAAATCTATTTTTCCAATTTCAGGGCTTCTGTGACCTTTTACATTCTGTCAGGATCTTTCAACCCCACCTAAAAATCAAACAAACAAACACAATAAACCCCACCACCAGATACAAAAGAAAGGAAGATAGGAGGTTGTCAATCCTCACATAGATAAGTCTTTTTTGAGCAGACTGGGAATTGATCAGTAGACCCACCCATGTGTATATGGGCTGAGAAAAGCAGTTAAAGGTTGATTTTAATGCGGGTTAAAGAGAATCACAGAGAATAAGGTCCTGGGAGGCTTCTTCATATTCCAGGGCTTCTAAAGCCAGGCTCATAGAGAATGTGAGAATGATGCTGCCCTCTCCAGCACTAAACTTGTTGCTCACAAAGTCGTGTTGTGTTGGGAAGACCCAGCTCCAGGTGCAGGGGTAAATCAATTTACCAGAGCAGAACTAACTTAAAGTTTTAATGAAGTATAGACACAGTGGACAGAAACATAGCAGGCTGATCCTGTGTGAATTGTACTCTAGCAAGGAGTGGTGGCACGTGTACTGCAGTTAAGAGAAGCTACCTTGCCTTGCTTCATTATGCCCTCTGTTTTTGTGTTTGAGCAGACAGAGGTAGGCAGTTCACATTTTGTTAGGCAGTGAGTCAGTTAATAGCAATTGTCCTCTGTGAGGCTGGACACTTGGGGTGCAGGCACTTTAAGCACTCGTTGTTTGTAAAGTATCACAGCTCACTCTGTCAGGAGGCAAAACCCAGGGTTTTTGTTTTTCACTTTTAGCCTTTGTCTGTGTGTGCCTCAGGCACTTCATGAACCTCATCATGTTCCAGGCAATCCTCTTGCTTCAGTTTTCTGAGTGGTGATAGTACGGATTTATGTCATTGAACCTGGCTCCCTGGTTTGTTTTTTGTGTTTTAAACTTACTATGTAGCCAAGCAAAACTTTGAACTTCTAATCCTTCTGATTTTTCCTTCCAAGTCCTGGAACCATATGTGTGCACCCATTGTCTAGGATATACAATGCTGAGGTCCTATGCAGGGTTTATTTCATGCTAAACAAGGCTTCTATTAGCAAGGATACTTCTCCAGCCTAACACGGCCTTCTGAAGCTTGTTAATATCTGCTGGAGAGAGTTGAGCAAGAATCCTTCTATGCTCTGTTAGTGTTGAGGTGAAATTCACGTAAATGGAGGTTTACCATTTTCAGTTCACAGTTCAGCATCATTGAGCCTGTTCACAAGTTGAGAGAATCTGATCTTCTCCGTGATTTCAGAAATTCTCATAACTCAGGGAACCCTTCATATTGATTAAGTCATTTTTTCCTTTCTCCTCCTCACTTCTGATAACCTCCAGGATATTATCTATTCTTTTTTTTATTATTATTTTTATTAGGTATTTTCCTCATTTACATTTTCATGATAATATCTATTCTTGTAGGATGTCTTACTCTGTATATAACAGGTAAAAGGTATCCCACAATTTGTGTCTTTTGTGGAGGGTTATTTTTTTTTGAAACATGCTTTGAGGTTCATCCTGGTTGAGGCAGGATTCATCATGCTATATATAGAGGACTAGTGTTCCATTATAATATTATAGCACAGCTTAGTTATCCATTAACAGACTTTTTTTTACCATTAATAACAATGTTACAGAAAACTTTTGTGTAAAGTTTTCGCTGGTTCTGCATTGACTTTGTTATAAATGTAGAAGTGGAACTCCTCAGGCATTATGTCACTATGTCATTATGTCACTGTCCTACTTTTTCACAGGGGTTTTCTTGTTCTATTTCCACCAATAGGGCACAGGTATTCCTATTTCCCTTGCAATTGAAGTCTGTCCTGATATGAATCAGAACTTTGTTGATTTATCTTGCATTTTAGTAAAGAGCAAAGCTACTGTTGGTCATTTCCTGTCTTCTTGCATACATGTATTTTTGAAAAACTCCAAGAAGAGCCCCTCGCTCAGGCCTCAAGACAATAGCAGACACCCAAGAACTCACGAGAGATAAAGCTTGATGCAAACCACATGAGGCTTTATTCGGGGAAAGCCAGAGCTCTGGGAATGACTCATATCCTACGCAGAGGAAAGAGGTCCCAGTTTTTATAGGCTTTCAGGGGGGAAAGTAGAAGGGGGGAGTGGGGGATTTTCAGATCTAAACAATGTCTATTCTCAAGAAATGGGTATGGGAGGGGTACAAGGAAAGAGTCTGGTGCAGGTGTAGCGACTCTGGATTGGCTTGCCTGTAGTTGCTGATGAGATTTTCTGACTTTTTCCCAGCAACCAATATCACAAACACCTGGTAGTGAGGTGCAGCAGTGGGCACTCAGCTGGGTTCAAGGAATGGTCAAAACATTGGCAGACATACGGGTTCAAGGAGTGGCCAGAGCATTGTGCACTTCCACTTTTCTAAATCAGTGAAGCTAGTTCTGCTAACAATGAAATCAATTTCGCCAATTTCAGGGCTTCTGTGACCTTTTACATTCTGTCAGGATTTTTCATTTTCATCCTTTCCCACTTCCTTTCTTATGATTTTTAAAAAGTCGTTTTTTTTTTAATTTGTTATATTTATATTTATTTGTTAGTTATTTTATCAGTATGATCATTTTACCTATATTTGCCAAGAACAAGCTTCAACATGGAGAGGGGTAATGAGAGAAGGGGGTTCTGAGAGAGGCAGAAAAATGTGTTTTGTTTGATCCAGCTTTTCCAGTCTGTCTATATGTTCTGTTTTCTCTCTATAGATTTCTGTGTCTTTATTCTGCTTTCTTACTATTGTAAGAGAGCTCTGTCCATGTCTTGCTTGATTTCTGCCAGTTCTTCAAGCACTTCTGACCAAGCCTGCTCAGTCAGTCAACAGGTTCTCCAGTGCAGGAGTGAGGATTAAAAAGAAAGAAGAAGGCTGGGC
Organism: Mus musculus; assembly: GCF_000001635.26. Lineage (NCBI taxonomy): Eukaryota > Metazoa > Chordata > Mammalia > Rodentia > Muridae > Mus > Mus musculus. Next base: position 122,060,160 of record NC_000070.6, on the reverse strand, counting down.
ATTGTGGCACACTCCTTTAATCCCAGTACTCAGGAGGCAGAGCTAGGTGGATTTCTGAGTTCCAGTCCAGCCTGGTCTACAAAGTGAGTTCCAGGACAGCCAGGGCTATACAGAGAAACCTTGTCTTGAAAAACCAAAAATAAATAAATAAATAAATAAATAAATAAATAAATAAATGAAGACAATTAGACAATATTGTAGTGTGATCCCAGTCAATTCTGAGACTGAAGGCAAATTTTTTATTTTCCAATCCAGTTTTATACTATTTTAATTACATGCAAGCATTTTGATCAAGAAATACAATAAGGAACAACACATCAGTACAATAAGGAACTACTAAGAAAGCAGCAAGCAACTCCGATGATAGTTGTTAAAAAGGGCTTATCATAATTACCGAAATACTTGCGCCCACTGCCTCGTCCAAGCACAAAAATCTTGTCTGAGGCCTAGTTCCACCCTAAGACTAAAATTCTTACCTTATCCTACTTCCCTATCACAGGCTAAAGGTAGATTCTTGCCTTATCTTGCCCTAAAGTCAGATTCTTGCCTGAGCTTACTTCCTTGTCCTAGGCCAATGTCAGATTCCTGTCTGAAGCCCATTTCTTTGTCCTTAGCCAATGTCAGACTCCTGCCAAATGGTACCCCAAAGGCTTTCCACACACTTCTATTTTTTTCCTAAAACAAATCTCTGGATAGCTCCTCTTCTGCAGAACACAGGTCCAGTTTTCTCTTTTACATATCAATCCTGTCATTTACTCCTGGTTTACTTTTGATTATCTTATGAATCAGCATACTAGCACCTGTGCCCTTTGATTCTTAGGAGACAGCAAGTTTGTAATTTTACTTAACATTGCAAGAACATTCAGGGGTCTATTTGCCTTTCTTAAGCACAGACAATAAGCTAGTTGGGTGGGACTAAAATTACCATTTATATCCCACCTGGGCTTGCACTCACTATGTCTCAGGCTGACTTTGAACACAGGCTGCATTAGTTTCTGCCTATTATTGTATCTTTCTGGCAAGCTAAATCTTAGTGTAACTGGCTTTGTTCATAAAGATTTGTGAAGCCCCCTCACACATCAATATTGTGTCCTAAATTTTTACATAGTTGTGATATTATATTTTTAAATCCCAGATGGGGGATACAGTACTGCTTCAGGTTGTCCATAGCAGCTGACTAAAATTTACCTCTCTCTCCATCAGTGGCATGATTCTTTCATCTGCAGACTTGTTCCAGTATATTGTCCACCTGTGAATGATTTAGAGAACTTACAGGTAATATAAATATTAAGGCATTCAGAAATGGTATGGGCTGGTGGTAAATATTCTTAACTGTTGGTTGCTGTTGTCAATTTTCTGTGCAAAAGTAAAGGATAAGAAATCAGATGTCTCTGCTATATGGGGGTTGAGGTGAGGAATAAAATATGGAGTGTAAAAAATAAATGAATAAAAAAATCAGATGTCTTGATGATGAAGGTCAATATGTCTCTAAGGAACTACACATCCCTAATTCAACAGGAAATAGTCTAACAATAATGCTGGCCTTTTCTCATCTATCATTTTTTTTTTTGCTTTCATATCTAGTGATAAAGGGATGAAGGATAAAAAACTGTTTTTTAAAAATATTTTTTATTATTACGTATTTTCCTCAATTACATTTAGAATGCTATCCCAAAAGTCCCCCATACCCTCCCGCTCCCCCACTTCCCTACCCACCCATTCCCATTTTTTGGCCCTGGCATTCCCCTGTACTGGGGAATATAAAGTTTGAATGTCCAATGGGCCTCTCTTTCCAGTGATGGCCGACAAGGCCATCTTTTGATACATATGCAGTTAGAGTCAAGAGCTCCGGGATACTGGTTCATAATGTTGTTGCACTTACAGGGTTGCAGATCTCTTTAGCTCCTTGGGTACTTTCTCTAGCTCCTCCATTGGGGGCCCTGTGCTCCATCTAATAGCTGAATGTGAGCATCCACTTACGTGTTTACTAGGCCCCGGAATAGTCTCACAAGAGTCAGCTATATCAGGGTTTTTTCAGCCAACACTTGCTAGAGTTTGCAATGGTGTCATCGTTTGGATGCTAATTATGGGATGGATCCCTGGATATGGCAATCTCTAGATGGTCCATCCTTTTGTCTCAGCTCCAAACTTTGTCTCTGTAACTCCTTCCATGGGTGATTGTTTCCAATTCTAAGAATGGGCAATGTCCACACTTTTGTCTTCGTTTCTCTTGAGTTTCATGTGTTTTGCAAATTGTACCGTATATCTTGGGTATACTAAGTTTCTGGGCTAATATCCACTTATCAGTGAGTACATATCATTTGAGTTCTTTTGTGATTGTGTTACCTCACTCAGGATGATGCCCTCCAGGTTCATCCATTTGCCTAGGAATTTCGTAAGTTCATTATTTTTAATAGCTCAGTAGTACTCCGTTGTGTAAATGTAGCACATTTTTTTATATCCTATTCCTCTGTTGACGGGCATCTGGGTTCTTTCCAGATTCTGGCTATTATAAATAAGGCTGCTATGAACATAGTAGAGCATGTATCCTTATGGTTGGGACATCTTCTGGATATATTCCCAAGAGAAGTATTGCGGGATCATCCGGTAGTACTATGTCCAATTTTCTAAGGAACTGCCAGACTGATTTCCAGAGTGGTTGTACAAACTTGAAATCCCAACAACAATGGAGGAGTGTTCCTCTTTCTCCACATCCTCGCCAGCATCTGCTGTCACCTGAATTTTTGATCTTAGCCATTCTGACTGGTGTGAGATGGCATCTCAGGGTTGTTTTGATTTGCATTTCTCTGATGATTAAGGATGCTGAGCATTTTTTCAGGTGCTTCTCAGCCATTCATTATTTATCAGGTGAGAATTCTTTGTTTAGCTCTGAGCCCCACTTTTAAATGGGGTTATTTGATTTACTGGAGTCCACCTTCTTCAGTTCTTTATATATATTGGATATTAGTCCCCTATCTGATTTAGAATAGGTAAAGATCCTTTACCAATCTGTTGGTGGCCTTTTTGTCTTATTGATAGTGTCTTTTGCCTTACAGAAGCTTTGCAGTTTCATGAGGTCCCATTTGTCAATTCTCGATCTTACAGTACAAGCCATTGCTGTTCTATTCAGGATTTTTTACCCCTGTACCCATATCTTCGAGGATTTTCCCCACTTTCTCCTCTATAAGGTTCAGTGTCTCTGGTTTTATGTGAAGTTCCTTGATCCACTTAGATTTGACCTTAGTACAAGGAGATAGGAACGGATCAATTCACATTCTTCTACATGATAACAACCAGTTGTGCCAGCACCAATTGTTGAAAATGCTGTCTTTCTTCCACTGGATGGTTTTTGCTCCCTTGTCGAAGATCAAGTGACCATATGTGTGTGGATTCATTTCTGGGTCTTTAATTCTATTCCATTGGTCTACTTGTCTGTCAGAATACCAGTACCATGCAGTTTTTATCAAAATTGCTCTGTAGTAAAGCTTTAGGTCAGGCATGGTGATTCCACCAGAGGTTCTTTTATCCTTGGGAAGAGTTTTTGCTATCCTAGGTTTTTTGTTATTCCAGATGAATTTGCAGATTGCTCGTTCTAATTCTTTGAAGAATTGAGTTGGAATTTTGATGGGGATTGCATTAAATCTGTAGATTACTTTCGGCAAGAGAGCCATTTTTACAATGTTGATCCTGCCAATCCATGAGCATGGAAGATCTTTCCATCTAGTGAGATCTTCTTTAAATTCTTTCTTCAGAGACTTGAAGTTCTTATCATACAGATCTTTCACTTCCTTAGTTAGAGTCACACCAAGATATTTTATATTATTTGTGACTATGGAGAAGGTTGTTGTTTCCCTAATTTCTTTCTCAGCCTGTTTATTCTTTATGTAGAGAAAGGTCCTTGACATGTTTGAGTTAATTTTATATCCACCTATTTCACCGAAGTTGTTTATCAGGTTTAGGAGTTCTCTGGTGGAATTTTTAGGGTCACTTATATATACTATCATATCATCTGCAAAGAGTGATATTTTGAATTCATCTTTTCCAATTTATATCACCTTGATCTCCTTTTGTTGTCGAATTGCTCTGGCAAGGACTTCAAGTACTATGTTGAAGAGGTAGGGAGAAAGTGTGAAGCCTTTTCGAGTGCCTGATTTTAGTGGGATTGCATCCAGCTTCTCACCATTTACTTTGATGTTGGCTACTAGTTTGCTGTAGATTGCTTTTATCATGTTTTGGTATGGGCCTTGAATTCCTGATCTTTCCAAGACTTTTATCATGAATGGGTGTAGGATCTTGTCAAATGCTTTCTCCACATCTAACGAGATGATCATGTGGTTTTTGTCTTTGAGTTTGTTTATATAATGGATTACGTTGATGGATTTCCATATATTAAACCATCCCTGCATCCCTGGAATAAAACCTACTTGGGCAGGATGGATGATGGCTTGTATGTGTTCTTGGATTCGGTTAGCGAGAATTTTATTGAGTACATCTGCACCGATATTCATAAGGAAAATTGGTCTGAAGTTCTCTATCTTTGTTGGATCTTTCTGTGGTTTAGGTATCAGAGTAGTTGTGGCTTCATATATTGAGTTGGGTAGAGTACCTTCTACTTCTATGTTGTGGAATAGTTTGTGAAGAACTGGAATTAGATCTTCTTTGAAGGTCTGATAGAACGCTTCACTAAATCCATATGGTCCTGGGATTTTGTTGGCTGGGAGACTATTAATGACTGCTCCTATTTCTTTAGGGGATATGCGACGGTTTAGATCGTTAATTGATCCTCATTTAACTTTGGTACCTGGTATCTGTCTAGAAATTTGTCCATTTCGTCCACTTTTCCAGTTTCGTTGAGTATAGCCTTTTGTAGAAGGATCTGATGGCGTTTTGGATTTCTTCAGGATTTGTTGTTATGTCTCCCTTTTTATTTCTGGTTTTGTTAATTAGGATGCTGTCCCTATGCCCTCTAGTGAGTCTGGCTAAAGGTTTATCTATCTTGTTGATTTTCTAAAAGAACCAGCTCCTCATTTGGTTGATGCTTTGAATAGTTCTTCTTGTTTCCACTTGGTTGATTTCGCCCTTGAGTTGTATTATTTCCTGCCGTCTACTCCTCTTGGGTGAATTTTCTTCCTTTTTTTCAAGACCATTTAGATGTGTTGCCAAGCTGCTAGGGTGTGCTCTCTCTAGTTTCTTTTTGGAGGCAATCAGAGCTATGAGTTTCCCCCTTTGAAATGCTTTCATTGTTTCCCATCGTTTAGGGTATGTTGTGGCTTCATTTTCATTAAACTCTAAAAAGTCTTTAATTTCTTTCTTTATTACTTCCTTTACCAAGGTATCATTGAGAAGAGTGTTGTTCAGTTTCCATGTAAATGTTGGCTTTGCATTATTTATGTTGTTATTGATGATCAGCCTTAGTCCATGGTGGTCTGATAGGATGCATGGGACAATTTCAATATTTTTGTATCTGTTGAGGCTTGTTTTGTGACGACTTATATGGTCAATTTTGGAGAAGGTCCCGTGAGGTGCTGAGAAGACGGTATATTTTTTTCTTTTAGGATAAAATGTTCTGTAGATATCTTTTAGATCCATTTGTTTCATAACTTCTGTTAGTTTCCCTGTGTCCCTGTTTACTTTTTGTTTCCATGATCTGTCCATTGATGAAAGTGGTGTGTTGAAGTCTCCCACAATTATTGTGTGAGGTCCAATGTGTGCTTTGAGCTTTACTAAAGTGTCTTTAATGAATGTGGTTGCCCTTGCATTTGGTGCGTAGATATTCAGAATTGAGAGTTCCCCTTGGAGGATTTTACCTTTGATGAGTATGAAGTGTCCCTCCTTGTCTTTTTTGATAACTTTGGGTTGGAAGTCGATTTTATTTGATATTAGAATGGCTACTCGAGCTTGTTTATTCAGACCATTTTCTTGGAAAATTGTTTTACAGCCTTTTACTCTGAGGTAGTGTCTGTCTTTTTCCCTGAGATTGGTTTCCTGTACACAGCAGAATGTTGGGTCCTGTTTGTGTAGCCAGTCTGTTAGTCTATGTCTTTTTATTGGGGAATTGAGTCCATTGATATTAAGAGATATTAAGGAAAAGTAATTGTTGCTTCCTTTTATTTTTGTTGTAAGAGTTGGCATTCTGTTCTTCTGGCTGTCTTCTTTTAGGTTTTTGAGGGATTACTTTCTTGCTTTTTCTAGGGCATGATTTCCATCCTTGTATTGGTTTTTTTCTGTTATTATCCTTTGAAGTGCTGGATTTGTGGAAAGATAATGTGTGAATTTGTTTTTGTCGTGGAATACTTTGGTTTCTCCATCTATGATAATTGAGAGTTTGGCCGGGAATAGTAGCCTGGGCTGGCATTTGTGTTCTCTTAGTGTCTGTATAACATCTGTCCAGGCTCTTCTGGCTTTCATAGTCTCTGGTGAAAAGTCAGGTGTAATTCTGATAGGCCTGCCTTTATTTGTTACTTGATCTTTCTCCCTTACTGCTTTTAATATTCTATCTTTTTTTTTTTCAAGAGAAGAAGACTTTATTATTCATGTTTGGAGGCTGAGGGCACTGGTTGCTCTCCCATAGCACTTTGGTTCATTCAATAGCACCCACATGTCCCAGTTCCAGGAAATCTTCATCTTCATTCAGAACACACCGATACACACTACATATGCATGAAAGTAACAGACATGGGATCTGTGAATGTTGCCCACAGGAGAATATTCTATCTTTATTTATTGCATTTGTTGTTCTGATTATTATGTGTCGGGAGGAATTTCTTTTCTGGTCCAGTCTATTTGGAGTTCTGTAGGCTTCTTGTATGATCATGGGCATGTCTTTTTTTAGGTTTGGGAAGTTTTCTTCTATAATTTTGTTGAAGATATTTGCTGGCCCTTTAAGTTGAAAATCTTCATCCTCATCAACTCTATTATCTGTAGGTTTGGTCTCCTCATTGTGTCCTGTATTTCCTGGATGTTTTGAGTTAGGATCCTTTTGTGTTTTGTATTTTCTTTGATTGTTGTGCCGATGTTCTCTGTGGAATCTTCTGCACCTGAGATTCTCTCTTCCATCTCTTGTATTCTGTTGCTGATGCTCGCATCTATGCTTCCAGATTTCTTTCCTAGGGTTTCTATCTCCAGTGTTACCTCACTTTGGGTTTTCTTTATTGTGTCTACTTCCCTTTTTAGGTCTAGTATGGTTTTATGTTCATTTCCATCACCTGTTTGGATGTATTTTCTTGTTTTTCTTTAAGGACTTCTACCTGTTTGGTTGTGTTTTCCTGTTTTTCTTTAACGACTTGTAACTCTTTAGCAGTGTTCTCCTGTATTTCTTTAAGTGAGTTATTAAAGTCCTTCTTGATGTCCTCTACCATCATCATGAGATATGCTTTTTACTCCGGGTCTAGCTTTTCCGTTGTGTTGGGGTGCCCAGACTACGTGGGGTGGGAGTGCTGCATTCTGATGATGGTGAGCGGTCTTGATTTCTGTTAGTAGGATTCTTATGTTTGCCTTTTGCCATCTGGTATTCTCTGGAGCTAGTTGTTATAGTTGTGTCTGGTTAGAGCTTGTTCCTCAGGTGATTATGTTAACCTTTATCAGCAGACCTGGGAGACTAGATCTATCCTTAGTTTCCATGGTCAAGTTAATGGAAATATGATGGCCTTAGGTTGTATGACAGACTTTTCTGTTGCTGTGATATTAACACAATGATGATAAGCAACTTATCTAGAAATTATATGGACTTATGGTTAAAAGTGATAAGAGTTCATCATGGCAGAAAGGCATGGCAGCAGGAGACCTTTAAATCCTACCCCAGTGTATACTTCTTCCAGAAAGGCCTTACCAGCCTATAACATCCCCAAACAGTACCACAATGGAGGACCACATTTTTAAATACCTGAATCTAAAGGGGGCATTCTCCCTCAAACCTCCACACAACCTAAATCAGCAACACTCTTTGAAGATCCTATTATTAACAGCCCCATCCTTTGTTATCTGACTGCTTGTTTTTTAGTATGTGAGAACAGAGTCTTCTCACCTCCCATGTATATAAGATTCTTGCTAAGGATCCTGAGTTGATACATGACTACATTGTTTTTACAGTCCCTGAAACACTAAAATTTCTCTAAGTGTCATGTTTCACGGTAAGACTTTCATGGAATTAATGTTTCTTTAATTCAAATATATTGACTGTAATCAATTTGAGATGCCTTCATATAAATGAAAAGAAACTATACTTAAGATAATCTATATGTTTAAGGATCTTAATTTATTCATTTTTAATGTTTCTGTGTCTAAATGTGTGTGTGTGTGTGTGTGTGTTTCTGTATATATGCACACGTGTGAGCATGAGTTTGGAGGTCAATGTTGAGTGACTTCATCAATTACTCTGTATCTTTTCTTTTAGGTAAGAACATAATATTTTTATCAGGTCATATAGGTTGATATAATGTCATGGGAAGAAGACAGAAGTCAAGGATGACTCGCAAGTTATCAGTGAGCATCAAGGTGAACAGTATTGTCATTTACAGATACAGGGAGCCACTGGAAAGGGACAGAGCGTATGTGTATTGGTTTTGTCCAGTAAGGCAAGTATATTTGCTGTGAAGAGACAGGATGTAGACTTCTTATGTAAGCATACAGCTAGAGATGGCAAACAAGACATCTGTACTTCAGACAGTTGAAACATATGTCTGAAATTCAACTGGTCATGAAAGGGTTATTCAGCTGTCTGCAGAATTAATCCTGTTTATTTTTACCTTTATTATGTGAAAACTAGGAATTAATACAAAAGCAGAGAATAATAGAGTGAATATCTCTGTACTTATTCTCATTTCTTCTTAGCATTTGTTAATCTCAGTCTAGAAAGATGGCTTAGTCAATTAAAAGTGACTCTCAGGCTCACCTCAAAGCTATCAGGTCTCCGATGGAAGGAGAGACTGACTCCAGAAGCTTGTTTCTGAACTGCACATATGTGCCCAGGATCTCAGTCAATTTTTTCCATCTCTCTCAACTAGTCTTCCTGGAATTCAGAGCATTTTAAAGCAAAGCCCCATATTTTGATCTATAGATACTTGTCTGTGAGAGACCAAACTGTGGGAAACTAGGTTCCACCAGTAACTCTCACCCTAAAGATTTGGCTGACCCGTTGAATGGAATTATGTCACCCCCCCCCCTCATTGCCTCTACCTGGAGCCTGAGACTGCCAGCCTCATCCCCTTCTTCATGTGTCCATTCCGCGCCTAGAACTGCTTAGATTAAGGCAGCTTTACCTCATCCTCCATGTCTCTGTTTGGTGCCTGAGACTGTTTAGTCAGGACAGGTACTCCAGGATAAACTGCAGAATGTTTGAAGGCCACCTGGGACCCTTTTAGGGCCGACATTGCAAGAAAAGCTGCTAGAAGCTTGTAATCAGCATCCACCCCAGATGTCCATCCCTTTCTCTGTATTTTATTATGCCCCCTCGACCCCTCCCTATTTTCTCTCACTGTGTGCTTATAACCTGGCTTTTAGCCTTCATTAAACAGACCTTGACAACCATTTGCTTGGTCTTGCTCCCCTTTCTCTGCCCGTTTCTCTTGCAGGCCTTGGTCCTCCTTGACCCAAGGAATAACTAGGTCCTGCTGGACAGGACACTTGGCAACTAAAAGGAAGAAGCACATAAATGGTGGTGGTGACACATGTCAGTAATACTGGGACTTAGGAGATGGAGGATCTGAAATTCAAGGTTAACCTTGACTACAAAGTCAATTTGATGTGAGCCTTGGGCACAAAATGCAGTGGCTCAGTAAACAAAACCAAGAACCTTACACGGGTTTAAATTTTTCTATTACTTGACATCTAGATGCAGAGTTTGATCAAATTTTGTTCAACAGTAGTTAGAAAAGTTGTGTGTATCAACCTATGCCTTTTGTCCCAGGACTTGCAGAACAGAGACAGACAGAATTCTGCTTTTGAAGAAAGACTGGCCTATACAATTATTTCCAGGAAAGTTATGGTTACAGATTGAGACCTTGTGTTAGGGATGGTAGCTGGAGTTTGGGTAGCAGTTTAACGAGAGATAGCTCAGATGTCCCACTGGCTAATAGCCCTTAAATGCTCATCCTGAAGTAACTTGTCCAGATATTGATATTTCAAATTCCAGCTCATGGCCCCAGACAGTCTTGAAGCATGCAGAAACATCTTGAACATAGCAGTGCTCTACATCCATTTTGAACTCTTAGACACAACCCAACCGCAGAAGGTCAACCCTGTCTGTAAATAGCTTAGTCTCCTGCTTATGCACATAGTCCCTCCCTTCCTCTCTCCTCCTCCTAGCCTTCTGATTCCCTGGGGTCATTGGTCTTGTTCCTTCCACTTTACCCTAGTTAATCCACTGGGGTTAATCTTTTCTCTTCCTCCCTCTTTACCAGAAATATAAAGGTCATTCTCCTTTTGGTTTCAATCAGACATGAGGTCATCTTCTGACCTGTAAGGTGATGGCTGTTTTCTCTCTGGACAACTTCTTTGGGACTCCCTCATCTTCTTTGTACTCTGAATTACTTTCCAAGAGAAGATTATTAGTCTCTGGTAAATGTTAGGGATGCTCCATCCTCTAAAATTCCTACTAATTCTCACTCTTCCTGACTTCTCATGTTTCACAGATCTGGGAATTTAATTAAGGACTTTTTGCATCACTGCAGAGGTCATAACCAGTAAAAATTTTCATTTCATTGTGTGTCCCTGTGAGACATTAGTTCAGATCGACAGAGACAGCAAGCTCTTCAGCACTGTGCTGTATTTGGAAGAAAAGGATCTGTTGAAGGAAGACAATATTCCACCTTGTGTTGTGACTGGGAAAGAGTGGAATTTCCTCCAGGGCTAGTCATGGCAGGGTGTGGTTTGTTCTGGATCTTGAAAGGTAGATAAAGTGTCCTGTCTGAGGTGAAAAGCCTAAATAACTAAAGAGGAAGCTTTAGCTAGGGAGAGGAAGAAGATGCTGTTTTATAAGAGATCAATTCAGGACTTCCAGAATTTCATGGATAGGCATGTCTTGGGTGAAGTAGAGAGCCTAGGAAATATGGTTTTTTTTTCCTATGTAAGTTGCAATCAGATATATAGCCAGATACTTGTTCTCCATTCTCTCTCTTTAATATGTTGTGTGTTCTATGTCCAGATCCTTTCATTCTAGTTGCATTATCTCAATTACCTGAAAAGCATTGAAAATATATAAATGATTCTGGTAAATAGTTTTATTCATGGTATAGTGGGATTCTGCTATGCAGGCTTTACAAAGGAGGATGTGACAAAGGCCCCTCAGTGTGGCACACAGCTTTATCTAAGCATTTAGGAGGCAAAGGCACATGGATCTGTGTGAGTTCCAGTTCTATGTGGTCTAAATTGCAATTCTTGGACAAACAGAACTACAAAGAGAAACCCTAAAAATATTAACACGTAGAAAAACAAAATCAAATACAAAAATATATATAGAAAAAAAGAAAAACAAAATCAAAGGAAGAAGAGAGAGAGAGAGAGAGAGAGAGAGAGAGAGAGAGAGAGAGAGAGAGAGAGAGGAGAAAGAGGAGGAGGATGAAGAAGAAGAAGAAGAAGAAGAAGAAGAAGAAGAAGAAGAAGAAGAAGAAGAAGAAGAAGAAGAAGAGAAGGAAGGAAGGAAGGTAGGAAGGAAAGAAGGAAGGAAGGAAGGAAGGAAGGAAGGAAGGAAGGAAGGAAGGTAGGAAGGAAGGAAGGAAGGAAATAAGAAAGTCATTAAGTCAGAACAATGAATCATGGGATAAAGGTACTGACTAAGAAGCCTGGGCACCTGAATACAGAAGGTAGGAAGATAGAACATATACCTGAAAATTGTCCTCTGAACCACACACACACACACACACACACACACACACACACACACACCTTCCACCAAAATACATACATGTCCAAATTCGTGTTCATATGCACACAGCATAAATAAAATATAACAAAAACCTAGAGATAAGAGATGATTTACTGGTTAAGCACATTCACTGCTTTTCCAGAATATCTGACCTTGCCTGCCAGAACACATAGACATCTCCAGTCCTAGGGGCTCTAATCCTTCTTCTAGCAATGTGAATGCAAAGTGCAAAGTTTGCATATGTTATGTATGTATATATAAAAACATACATATACATTAAATCAAATAAAGAAATCATTTTTAAAATGTAATATAAATGAAGAAAGGAAATAGAACCATATCAAGGGAGAACACTCTGTCAAAAAGTGCTTGATGTATAAACCTGAGAACCTGAGTTGAATCCTACATCCATGGATGTAGAGATGAGAACGGTAATCCTAGTGTTAAAAGGAAAGACAAGGGGATTCCTGGAGCTTGCTGGTCAGTTTAAAAAAATTATCAAGTTCTAGGTTTAGTGGCAACCTCTAACACTAGGTAGAGAGTGACTGAGAGAGAAACCCAATAAGGTTCAGTTTATCAGTATGGCCTGGAACTTTCTATTTATCTGTGGATGACCCTGAACCCTTGCACTTCTACTCTCTGACTAAAAAGTCCTGTAATTACAGCCTCAGGTCACCATACCCAACATATTTTATACTTGATATTTTGTGCAGTTTTATTCAGACAAGTTTCTCTATGTAGATCTGGCTGTCCTGGAGGTCAACAAGCAGACAAGGCTGGGCTGACCCCTGCCTCAAAACTAAATTTTTCACACACACACACACACACACAAAAGGTTGGAGGGACTTTAGAGCAATGATGAGATGCAATGTAGGAATTCAGAGGAGAGGACAGTCTGGGCAGAGAGGGTTCTAGAGGAGAAGTGGAGCTGATTCCAGACAGCTGTTGAGAAGTGCAGTTGAACAGATAGGGACGGAAATGATACAGTGGTGTAAATGATCTGTAAGAGGGGAATAGCCTGAAGATCTAGGCAGCAGAAAGAACAAGGAATTAAGCATGAGAGAATTTTAAGCTATCTGTGGAGATCAGATACAGAGCATGTTCTGGGAAGAAGTGTGTTATGTGGAGAGAGTACATTTAAGACTGGATAATAGGGAAAGCAATTGATTATAACTTTCGGTTGGCAGACAGACCCAGCAATCAAAGGACCATGGGTAAATTGCCTTACTAAATGGCTTGTGGTAAGGACTGAGGAGGATCTTTGGGAAGCCACATGTGCCGTTGCAGAGTGGCACTGACTACTGCTGGCCACCACGCATAAGATTGGACAAACAACCAATGTGTACATATGCAGTAAAGTTTTTTGCAAAGACACTGCCTGGCCCAGGCATGATAATGAGGTTCTGTAAGGTACTGAGAGTATAACCAATCAGATGTGAGACATGCAAATGAGGTATGATAATGAGGTTCTGTAAGGTACTGAGAGAGAGTAGCCAATCAGATGAGGAACATGCAAATGAGGCTTAGTGCATAACCAATCCGGGTGTGAGACACGCCCCTCCTAGGCCTATAAAAGCAGCACCAGTTCTGGGCTCGAAGTCTTTTCGCCTCTACAATCAAGCTCTCCCAATAAACGTGTGCAGAAGGATCCTGTTGCAGCGTCGTTCTTCCTGGCCAGTCGAGCGCTCACAAGAAGGATCATCCACTAATCAGAGCTCTTAAGATACAACTTGCTAAACGCATGAAATTCAAGAAGAAGGAAGACCAAAGTGTGGACACTTTACCCCTTCCTAGAAATGGGAACAAAACACCCATGGAAGGAGTTACAGAGACAAAATTTGGAGCTGTGACAAAAAGATGGACCATTTAGTGATTGCCATATGAAGGGATCCATCCCATAATCAGCTTCCAAACGCTAACACCATTGCACACACTAGCAAAATTTTGCTGAAAGGACCCAGATATAGCTCTCTCTTGTGAGACTGTGCCGGGGCCTAGCAAACACAGAAGTGGATGCTCACAGTCAGCTATTGGATGGGTCACACGGCCCCCAATGGAGGAGCTAGAGAAATTACCCAAGGAGCTAAAGGAAACTCCAACCCTATAAGTGGAACAACAATACGAACTTACCAGTACTCCGGAGCTCTTGTCTCTAGCTGCATATGCATCAAAAGATGGCCTAGTCGGCCATCACTGCAAACAGAGGCCCATTGGACTTGCCAACTTTAGATGCCCCAGTACAGGGGAAGACCAGGGCCAAAAAGGGGGAGTGGGTGGGTAGGGGATTGGGGGTGGTGGATATGGGGGACCTTTGGGATAGCATTGAAAATGTAAACGAGGAAAATACCTAATTAAAAAAATTAAAAAAAGGAATTCATAAGAAAGACAATGAGAGAAACCCACTACATACTGGGCTGATGGGTAGTATAGCTATTGGAATATGTGAAGAGCTGCTAGCTGGTGAAGTCGTTTCCTTATCTGAGTTAGATGGGCAAAGAATGTGGTTCTCAGCTCTTCTTATTTAGTTTAATACATGAAGCCTGGTATTTAGGCTGAGAAATGGCCAAAATATATGATGTTTTAATGTGTCAATTTAGAAGCCAGGAATAGTTGTAATCCAAGCATTCAGGAAGGTAATGCAAGTGGACCTGTATGAGATTATGGCTAGGCTGACTACATTGTCATTTTCAGGTTATGCTGGGCCCCAGAGTGATGGAGCGTCAAGGGAGAGACTGGAAAGAGATGGAGGAAGAGAGAAAAAAGAGACAGAGAAAAAGAGCAAGGGAGAAAAAGACAAAATAATGAAAATGAGATCAAGAAAAAGAAAGGGGGAGGAAAAGGTTTTGATGTATATGACAGAGACCAATCATGTCACCTCTTGGTCATGTGAGGTTTCTGAAATATGTGAGACCTAGGTGAACCTAGTATGCAGGGGACTCAGGGACAAATATTTGTTTGGAGTAGAGTGACAGGAGATGGTTTCAAGAATGATCCCAAATGATGCTAATGTAGTAGCCTATATGGTAGGGATTACTTTGGATGAAAGGGGCCATAGGTCCAGGGGCAAAACTTTAGGTTTTCTATCTGGAGTAGGTACATACAAATGGAATAAAAATTATTCCAACAGTGAAACAGTAGTCAAAGAGCAGACAGCCTTTCTCTGTTAGAACACACCTTAGAGGAGTCTCAGCTCAGTTCTTTGAGGACAAAAACAATCTAGCTGTCATTATGCATAAAATGAAAGCATTGCACAAGATCAGAGGATGGAATAGCAGGATCTAGTCTGTGGTAAGTGCTGAACAAACCGTGTCAGGAATATTTTTGGCCCAGGACATGGGTAGGACATGGTACCAGGCAGCAATGCAGTCCTCTAGTTCCCTGCAAGGGATTATTGATTGCCAGCCCATGATGCAAATACATGTTGGTGTTACTGAGCTAAGATGGTGGTACCTGTCTCCTGATGATTCCTGTCTCTCAGTCGTATGTGTTGGTGTGGTGGTTGCTTTGTGCTGGGTGTCTGGACCCACAATCAGTATCTCCTATGTGACCTTCATTGCTCTTCAGTGAGATAGTTGAGGGAAGGGTAGATGCTCACAGTAGAGGTAGCACTCTTCTTTAATCTCCTGTATTTACATCTACAATTCCAGCACTGGAAGGGCCAGGATATAGGATTTGAGGGCTAGTGTGTTTTGAAGGGAAGGAAACCAGGTGTCTCTGGTGAACTATGTAAGAGTGCTGGATAGTAGTGAGGTTCATACAGTTTTTGTTAAAATCACAACAGCTGTGGCATCAGCCTGAAGCATCTCATAGTCAGGCCAGCCTTTCCTGCAGAGCTGGGTGGCAAACTCATGTTTTCATTCCTCTACATTTGAATGGAGAGCTTCCAGGCACCTGCATGTCCTTTATAAAGTTACCTCAGAGCACACACTATACCTGAACATGGAACAAACTGAAGTCTCCCTTCTGGAACATGCTTTTCACTCGGGGAAACATACTATCAAAAAATAAGGGAAATGTGAAGTGTCCATGGTTGCAGTGGAGACAGGCATGATACATAGAAGAAGAAAGGGCCTGAGGTATGAACTAGTGTTTATAGAGAGCAAGCTTAACACAGGATTCACCCACAGAGTGACACCTGAGCAGAGGTGAAGTGTATGTGGGAAGATGCCAAATGGAGGAGTGATCAAAAGACCAGCAGATACTAAGGCCCTGAGGCTAATATAAATGTTCAGATCAGTGTAGCAAGAGCAGGTGGAGCAAGCAATGTGAGCATGAACATATATGCTAGTGATTTTAAGTCTAGTGTTAATACTTGCAATTGGACTATGAACTTGTGAAGAGACAGGTAGCAAAATGTATCTACTTTACATTTTTAAAGAATTGTTCTTTTTCCAGAGTTGTCTCCCTTTGTGATTTTTTTTTTAATTCTACTGGAAGATCCAGCAATACCTCTCCTGGGCATATACTAAGGACACATACTCCACTATGTTCATAGCAGCCTTATTTATAATATCAAGAAGTTGGAAAGAACCCAGATGTCCCTCAACAAAGGAATGGATACAGAAAATTGGTACATTTACACATTGGATTACTACTCAGCTATTAAAAACAATGAATTTAGCTGGGCTTGGTGACACATGCCTTTAATCCCAGCACTTGGGAGGCAGAGGCAGGTGGATTTCTGAGTTTGTGGCCATCCTGGTCTACAAAGTGAGTTCCAGGATCAGGCAGGACTATACAGAGAAACCGTGTCTCGACCCCCCCCCCAAAAAAAAGTACAATGAATTTATGAAATTCTTAGAGAGATGTATGGGTCTAGAAGATATCATCCTATGTGAGGTAATCCAAACACAAAAGAACGCAGATGTATGCAGTCACTGATAAGTTGATATTAGTCCCGAAGCTCAGAATCAAGATACAATTTCAATATCAAGATACAATTTCCAAAACACACTAAATTCAAGAAGGAAGACCAAAGTGTGGATACTTTGTCCCTTCTTAGAATGGGGAACAAAATACCCATGGAAGGAGTTACAAAGACAAAGTTCTGAGCAGAGACTGAAGGAATGCCCATCCAAATACTGCCCAACCTGGGGATTCCATAAACAACCACCAAACCCAGACACTATTGCATATGCCAACAAGAGCTTGCTAACAGGACCCTGATATAGCTGTCTCCTGAGAGACTCTGCCAGTGGCTGACTAATACAGAAGTGGATGCTCACAGTCATCCATTAGATGGAGAACAGGGTCCCCAGTGAAGGAGCTAGAGAAAGTACCCAAGGAGCTGAAGGGGTTGGAAGCACCCTAGGAGGAACAACAATATGAACTAACAAGTAACCCCAGAGCTCCCTGGTATTAAACCAACAAACAAAGAAAACACACAGATGGACTCTGTTTCTCTAGCTGCATATGTAGCAGAGGATGGTCTAGTCAGTCATCAATGCAGTGAGAGACCCTTTGTCTTGTGAAAGTTCTATTCCCCAGTATAGGGAAATGCCTGGACCAGAAAGTGGGTATGAGTGGGTTGGAGAACAGGGGAAGTAGGGTGAGGATAGGGGATTTTCTTTTGGAGGGGAAACTAGGAAAGGGGATAACCTTTGAAAGGTAAGTAAAGAAAATATCTAATAACAAAAAAATTGTTCTATGCCTACTGTGGTAGCTAATGCTTGTAGAAAGTAGTTTTGGGATGTCACACCCCACCTCACCTTGCAGCTCACAGGAAGGAGAAGCAGGTGTATCTCTTCAAGTTTAAGATCTGCCTGAACCCTGGATGTTTTTCATATGCCCCCACCATTTCTGTTTTCTTTGTGGTCTTCTAACCTTATGGTCCTGAGATTTTGGTGTCCAGTGAGACTTCAGTTCTGCCAAGTGTTTCCTCTGAGGTGTTATTGACTTTATAACCTCTGGAATTTTTAGTGCCAATGCCATTTTTGTGGTCCAATAATTGGCATGGTCTCCAGGGAACTATACATTCTGCCAACATTTTGGGCAGGAATATAGAGCCCAGAGAATGTAGTGTAGTTTATAATTATTAGGTGGTCTTATAAGGGATTTGGCAGATATAGGCTAAGTTCTTACCTGGGGTCCATGGAGCATATGCAGCCTTCAGGAAATCAGGCAGAATTGTGGCCCAGAAATTAGATCCCTGGTGATGGGGAGCTCCCTGTTAGTTAAAAAGTGACTTTTCTAATAGCATTTGTCCTCCATGAAGCTTGTTATTTGGGATGCAGGCTCTTTGAGCTCTAGTTGTTTATAAAGCAACACTGATCACTCTGTGAATATGTGAAAAGAAGGTGTGATGGTATGTATATGCTTGGCCCAGGGAGTGGCACTATTAAAAGGCTTTGTCATGTTGGAGTAGGTGTGCCACTGTTGGAGGAAGTGTGTTACTGTGAGTAGGCTTTAAGATCCTCATTCTGTTTTTGTGTGTGTGTTTCTTTTTTTTTTAATTAGGTATTTTCCTCGTTTACATTTTCAATGCTATCCCAAAGGTCCCCCATACCCACCCCTCCAATCCCCTACCCACCCACTGCCCCTTTTTGGCCCTGGTGTTCCCCTGTACTGGGGCATATAAAGTTTGCAAGTCCAATGGGCCTCTCTTTGCAGTGATGACCGACTAGGCCATCTTTTGATACATATGCAGCTAAAGACAAGAGCTCCCGGGTACTGGTTAGTTCATATTGTTGTTCCACCTATAGGGTTGCAGTTCCATTTAGCTCCTTGGGTAATTTCTCTAGCTCCTCCATAAGGGGCCGTGTGACCCATCCAATAGCTGACTGTGAAGATCCTCATTCTAGCTGCCAGGAAAATATAAACTCAGTTACTCCCAGAATATGTCTACCTGGATGCTTCAGTACTCCCACTCTAACAATAATGGATGAAATCTCTCTGAACCTGTAAGCCAACCCCAATTAAATATTGTCTTTATAAGAAGAGTTCTTGGTTATAGTGTCTGTGTACATCAATGAAAAACCTAACTAAGAATGCAATTTTGTTTTTCATTTTTAGTCTTTGCTGTTTGTCCCTCAGCCACTTCATGAATCTCATCTTGGTCCTGCCAATCCTTCTGCTTCAGTCTTCTGAATGATGAGATTACAGATATGTGTCACCACACTTGGTTCCCCCTTTTTGTTACAGTGGTTTTTCTTAATTTAAGAAGGAGACAAGAACAAACCTGAATATCTAATCTTCCTCCCTTTGACTTTCAATTACTTGGGTTCTTGACTAGAGTATACATTCCTGGGTTCCTACTGAGGGGCTGAAGCTTCCTTATCAAGCACTCTATCACTGGGGCTACTTCTTTATCCCCACATGGCCTCCTGAAACTTGTTATCACCTAATAGACCGAGATGAGCAAGAAGTGTTCTTCTGTCTGTTACTGTTTAGTTAAAATTCATGAAACATCAGTGAAGTGGAAATTTCTTTTCTCTTTGGAAACTCTGTTGAGTCATGTAATTATTTTCTGGAAAGTGATTTATGAGAGTACGTTTTGCTGATGCGGACACGTGAGAAGTTATTTTTCTTATTCCAGTCACATGTTACTTTTCTACAAGCTGTCTTGTGAGAGAGCATATACTATTCTGCTGGAGCAGACACTAGATGGTATGTGATGTTTAGGAAGAATATAAATATAATCCCACAGATATTGAGAATGCCCTTGTGTTGGTTTGCCTTAGATGGATCTGAAGTCTGTGCTGAGTATTTTCTTGCATTGGTTAATCTTGCAATGGTTTGTTGGTCTTTGCTTATCTTCCCTTGTTCTGATTTTGTAGAGAGAAAAGTGCCAAAGTAGTTCTTATGATATTCGGGCTGATTTTTAGCACGTCTGCATACTTGCACTGATTTGGCAGAGCCTCTTGTTTTTCTGGATCTAACTGCTGATAATGATTTATTTTTAGTGTATGATGTTTGGACAGACTTCCACTAACATTTTATATCTAACGTTTTGTACTGGACTGCTGATATCCTGACAATGTTATTTAGAATCATGCAAAGAACTACTTTCAAACAGGTATAAAACCTCTGATTTCCTATGAACCTTACTTTCCTTTCCAGTTGGTGCTCAAGTTTACTTAGGTATAATGGGCAACTCTTTCTAATGTAGTAGAGGAAAAAGCAGGTTTTGTTGGGTTGGGAATGTTGTTTAAGGAGGTTGAAAAATAGAAGCTGCTGATGGGGATATCCTGCCTTCATCTCAGACTTTTGCTTCATAGAATTCATGTATACAATTTTGAAAAAGATTGGGAGTAAGCTGAAAACTCAGAAAGTTCTCTCAATTCTCCTGTGTTATCAAGGATTGCAAAGTTGTGTATGCATTTAGAGAGTTTGCAGATAGAGGTACTGAAAGACCCATGAAGTGAGGACTCCCCCACGGTCTGACTCAGGAGAGGCAACACCCCAAATCACTCACAGGAAACGGCCTTGATGAAATCTGCAAGAGGACTTCTTATTCCAGGCATGGTCTGGTGTCCACAGTTGTACACCATGCAGGGCTAGAGGACCATGGACCATGAGTACCTGGGGAAGGGGGTATTTAAGGGAAAAAACCCCACAACCCAAGGGGGTGAGGAGGGCATTATTGGGAAATACAAAAAAAAATACCAGTTTAGAGTTAAAAGGAAGTGGAAGTCACAAGGAAAAATACCTGGTAATTGTGTGGTTATTTCGCAAGACAGATTCTATGAGTCTCTAACAATAGCACATTTGCATAGCAGGTTCCAGCAATGGTCAGGGTGACCTGTTTTTGAACAAACACTCTCTGAACCCAGGTAGCAGGTGGGTGGAGAAATGTTGTTATCTGTTTTATGATCAGCATGCCTTGGAGCATTGAGTCACAAAGGTCACATTCTCAAGCCTGGGCCTAAAGGTCTAGTCTTTTTGTTTTTATTTTACACTTTTCCATCCCCCACTTCTACTTGTTAGTAGTTCTAATCTTAGAACTAGAACTAGACACTATCTTCTCCCTGACACACTTGATCCTTTAGAACATGGTACTGTTTTCTCAAAACTAAAAGCTGCACTGCACTAATTGTTGCTCTAATAAAGGTGACTAGTCTATTTATAATACAGGGGTGTATCATAAGAAGTAACAATAGAATTGCCAATGGTCCCATCAAATTAGAGATTAAAGTGGTCAGCTACAGAGTCTTATTAAGCCAACTTTCAAACCATCCCTGACCTGCATCTCTTTCTCTTTGCCTTTTATCTAGTCTTTTTCTCAAGATTTTATCGAAAGGACCCAGATGTAGCTATCTCTTGTGAGACTATGCCGGGGCCTAGCAAACACAGAAGTGGATGCTCACAGTCAGCTAATGGATGGATCACAGGGCTCCCAATGGAGGAGCTAGAGAAAGAACCCAAGGAGCTAAAGGGATCTGCAACCCTATAGGTGGAACAACATTATGAACTAACCAGTACCCCGGAACTCTTGACTCTAGCTGCATATGTATCAAAAGATGGCCTAGTCGGCCATCACTGGAAAGAGAGGCCCATTGGACATGCAAACTTTGTATGCCCCAGTACAGGGGAACGCCAGGGCCAAAACGGGGGAGTGGGTGGGTAGGGGAGTGGGGGTGGGTGGGTATGGGGGACTTTTGGTATAGCATTGGAAATGTAAATGAGCTAAATACCTAATAAAAATGGGAAAAAAAGAATAATAGGTCTAATCCTCTTCTGTTTTGTAATACTACTTCAGATAGTGAGGCAACCGACTCCTCTAGCTCTAATAATGACTGTTCCAGAGCTTGCAAATCTTGAGACATAGCAGATCTAAGTTCTTCAAAATAATGAGGCATCCAGATTAAAGCCGTGGTACCTGTGCTCACTCTGGCTGCCACTCCCATTCCCAGAATGACCAACGGAGTCAGTGTCATGGCTCTCTGGGAAACCGAGTAGCATGTCTATCATAAATGTCTTCAAGAGTATTGGCAGGATGATAAAGCACTCTAGGGACAAACTGATCCAGTACACAGTAGTCATTGGGATTATCAAGAACAGCAGTTGATACACAAGGAGTTAATCCAGCGCTGCAGACCCACCATTTGTCTAGTCCAGGAAACAAATACCTGGTATCTGATGTTTTAGAGATCTTCAGAGTCTCATTGCAGAGATGTTGGTGGTCTGGGGATGGGGTTCCAATACAGGTTCCAAAACCAGAAACCTGGGTTAGGGTGACTTTATGGTCTTGTCCCCACAGGCAGGCCTCATGAGTGGTAGTATTAAATTTTCCTAAAACTGCAGTTCCCTCCTAATAAGGAGGTCCTGATGCCAGGCACAGCCGGCAGGACTCAGTCAAGTTTGGATTAGTCTTGTTAACACTGAAAGCTCCTTGGACCAAATTTAACAACCTCTGTCCAGTCTGGGGAGCAGCAGTGGTCACAGATGTTTCTGGAAGGGCCAAACTATTTTTAGGAGGAGTAGTAAAAAAGAGGGACAGAGCTGACCTTGGTGGGGGTAGAGGGGCTGGAGGTCCTTGTTCATCCAATTCCTTGTTGGGACCCATAGTGTGGGCTGGGAGGCTCTCGATCTTATGTTGGACCTTGAAAGTGGCCCCAAGATCTTGTTTAGTCATCCTGTCTGGGAAGTACTATCTGAGTTCCTATGTTCTCCCTCGCAGCCATACAGAGGGGTTCTCAGTTTTTCCTTTGGAAGTGATAGTGATATTTAGTGGAATACAAGTAGTGGCCGCGTCACAGGTTCCAAGATGGTTTCTGGAACACTCTTGTGGAGAGGTGTAATTTTTATGAACGGTGATCCAGTTCCAGGAGGAACTGGGCTTCCAGTATGCTTCTCCTGAAGTCTCACGTCCCCATGCTGAACAAAACAAACTCTCCAGGCTTCCACATCATCGAGCAGTAGCCCTATCTCGGCCTTCTTGGGGACAGACATAGAAGCCTACTTTTCCCAGTCGGCATCTATGTTCAGGGTCTCCGCACCCAAACACACCGCCAGGAGAGGTTCTCCGACCTGCATCAAGAGGGAGATCTTTGGCATAGTAGGAGGAATAGCCCACGATTCTAAGCCAGCTAATAATTGACAAAAATCAGGAGTGAGAGTGGGCCACCAGGTATACGGAGAGGTAATTCCAGAAGTGGACCAGATTACTTCTCTCGTTTGTGACAGAACTTGCCATGTTAGTTTTGGGGGAGCATGGGGATTACAGTTGGTCTTGTCCATCAATCTTGTTTTGTCTGCAGCTGAGCTGCAGCTTAAGAGGATCATCAGTAGTCTCAAGTTACCACTCATCTTGAGGCTGGGACACCTTCTTAAGGTGAGAGGCATGGATCCAAGCTGAAATTCCTTCAACTTTGACAGCAGTTGGAGTGGTCAAAGCACCAGGTAGGGTCCTTCGCACCATGGCTCAAGGTTCTCCACATGGTGTTCCTGGACAGGGATAGCACTTCCAACCTGGAACTGGTGAGGTATCGTCAAGTCTCTGGGTTCGTATGCTTCACGCAATAGTTCCCAGGCCTCTTTTTCCACAGTCTCTAACACCTTTAAGCTAGCAAAGGTTTAGATACAACAGCATCAGGGTTGAAGACCCCACCTGATTCAGTGAGAGGCAGCGGTCCTCCACACAAAATTTCATTAGGGATTAACTTATAAAATCCTAGAGTATTTCTAACCCGGAACAAAGCAAAGGGCAGGAGGGCTGTCCAATCCTTTTCACTGGTCTCCAAGGCTAATTTGGTCAAGGTCTCTTTTAAAGTTCAATTCATCCTTTCTACCTGGCCTGAGCTTTGGGGTTTGTAAGCACAATGTAATTTCCAATTTATCCCCAACAAGTTGACCAATCCCTGACTTACCTGGGCAACAAAGGTAGGTCCATTATCAGACCTGATTACCTTATGAATCCCGAAACTTGAGAAGTTTTCTTCTAAGATATTCTTGGCTACCACATTGGCCATTTCAGTTCAGGTAGGAAAAGCTTCTACCCATCCTGAAAAGGTATCTATAAAAACTAAAAGAAACTTTTTCCTATACTTGTCAGGTATGACTTAGGTAAAATCTACTTCCCAGTATGCTCCAAATCTGTCTCCTCTTAATCGTTTTCCAGGAGTAAAGGATGACTTGCCTGTGTTGCTCAAAGGGCAGGCCTGGCAGCTCTGGCCTACCTCATGTACTAAATCATTGAGTCCAATAATGTAGTAGTTTGAAGTCTGGATCAAGTCTTTCAGTTTCTTTGCTCCTAGATGGGTCAGGCAGTGTAAATCAATTATATACTCACGTTTGAGAGACCAAACTGTGGGAAACCAGACCCTCAACAACTCTCACTCTGAAGATTCGGCTGACCCTTTGATGGGGGCAGTGTCACCCCCTCCTTCATGTCTCCACTTGGTGCCTGGGACTTTTTAGATAGAGCCGGCATTCCAAGATAAGCTGCAAGATGTTTGGAGCCTGCAATCAGCATCTGCCACAGATGTCCATCCCTTTCTCTGTTCTTTTATTATACCCCCTTGACCCCTCCCTATTTTCTCTCACTGTGTGTTTATAATCAGGCTCCTAGCCTCCATTAGACAGACCTTGACAACTCTTTGCTTGGTCTCGCTCCCTTTTCTTACCCGTTTCTTTTTCAGGGGTGGTCCCCCTCGATCCCATGAATAATGAGATCCCGCAGGTTGGGATAAGTGGTGCCCAGCGTGAGGCTCGAGGTACAGACCTTCACTGGACAGAGACCTGGAGTCCTCCCCCAAGACAAAGCTGGTACCCGGCATCAGAGTCATAGAGGAGTGCTCCCGTCACTCACGGGAGAAAGTCTTCCTTGGTAAATAGGTTCCTCTCCATCCCATCAAAGAAATGGGCCATAAATTATTGAAGGAAGCAGTCTTCATCAGAGACCTGAAAGGTTCACTCAGGGAAAGGGGAGTTAGAGTTAAGAAGAAGGACTTGATATTTTTTTTAAATTTTTATTGATCAAACGTGTCCATGGTTTCTTATTGATATACCCGAGATACATTGGAAAAAATGGCAAAAGGTAGGCAAAGATTTAAATGATAAATTAGCTAATGAAGGTTCCGATGCGGTTCCTGCATCAGTGTTTTCTTATTGGGGACTCATTTGTGATGTTGTGCAAGGCGCGAGTGGCAAGCCTGAGAAACAACAACTTTTGTTGGTTGCTGAATATTGTCTCCATCTCTTGTCTCTGGCGGCTTCGGTTATGTTCCTTTCTTCTAATAAGAATGCCCCAAAGCCCCGCTGGTCAGTATAGACATGACCATGGACCTGGCGCCCACGTCTCCAGCTTCTCTTTATCCTCCCCTTCCAAGGGATCCATCCCTCTCTGATATGCCTCTAATTAATCCAGTCTTTAAGAGACTCCCAGCCCAAAAGCCTTTAGATCCCAGGGACATGGCCACTTTGGAGGAGGAGGCAGCTCATTATCATAATCCAGGCTGGCCACTGCTTGCTCCAGCTCCTTTAAGGGCCCCCTCCCTACATGCTACAAATTTGGGCACCCACCTTTCTGCCCCCATCCTTGCCAGCCACCACATTTATGGAAGCTAGAGATCAACTTGCATCTCAGGTCGCTGAGTTACAAGAGGTTTTACATCTCCAGAAACAGTTTGCCCAACTCTCCACAGAATTCACCTCACTACAAGCTTCCTTTAAAGAAACTCTCCTAGCCCCTCCAGCTCTGATCTGGAACGGCCTTAAAGATGAAGCCACAACTGCAGCTTCGTTAAAAAGAAAAATTCCAAAAACCCAAGATCCAAAGTCCTGACTTTTCCTGTCATTACCCGCTCTACAGGAGCCTCCAATTCTCCTATCTCTACCATGTAGCACTCCACAGAGGATCCTTCCCCAGAGGGGATCCCCTTAGAGCTTATTCCCCCAATTAGGGTAGCTGTGCCTGCCAGGCCAAATAGGACAGCTAGGAAGAGAGTGCTGATGAGGGAGAAAGGGAAACTGGAAGGCAGCTTCCACCAGCACCTGCCAAGCGAACAGAGTTCCACAGATAACATTTTAAAAGCCTGAGAGAGCTCAATACTGCAGTCAGAACATATGGGCCCAACGCGCCATTCACTCTCTCGGTCCTTGAGGCCATCCCAAGAGGTGGGTATTTACTCCCTGGGGAGTGGATTCAAGTAGTCCAATCTGTTTTAACATGTGGACAGTTCCTTTCATGGAAAGCAGAATTCTCTCTATTTTTGCCAGTTGATCACAGCTATTAATCAGAAGTCCCCTCCGTCGCCTTCTGCGACTTGGGTCTTTGAAAAACTTAGTGGCCAAGGCATTTGCCACTGAGGCTCACTAGTGGCGTCTCCCCATTGGCCGCTAGCGCTGCCCTAAGCTCCTGGCTGGAGATCCCAGCCAGAGGCTCAGTTCATTCAGGGAGCTCAGGAGGACTATAGCGAATTTGTGAGCCACCTACTTGAGGCTACAGAAAGAACTCTGGGCCATGAAGATTCGGATAATAAGCTTATTAAGCAGCTGGCTTATTAAAATGCCAACTCGGCCTGTAAGACTGTGTTGCTTGGTAAAATTAAAGACAAAGACCTTAATGAGATGATTCGCCTCTGCAGTGATATGGACAGCTTTACCCATAAGATGCCACACATAGTCCACCTTGCAGTTGGTGGAGCTCTCCAGTAGACCACACTTCAAAAGGGTTGTTTTAAATGTGGCCAACCTGGACACTTTGCCCGACACTGTCCCACTATGCCTCCTTCTGTTAATGTCCTTCAGCTCCCTGAGAGTCCCACCGCCTGGCATGCATAGCCGGATACCCTCTGCCAACATTGTGGGAGGGGC
This sequence comes from Mus musculus, assembly GCF_000001635.26. Taxonomy (NCBI): domain Eukaryota; kingdom Metazoa; phylum Chordata; class Mammalia; order Rodentia; family Muridae; genus Mus; species Mus musculus. Next base: position 122,033,546 of record NC_000070.6, on the reverse strand, counting down.
AGACATTGGGCTGGTGCCTGCCGTTCCACAACAGATATTTCTGGGAATCTTTTGCCTCCCCTTCAGGGAAATGGGCGGAGGGGCCAGCCCCAGGCCCCCAATTCCATTCCATTTCTTCTGGCCATGGGGAGCAGCTGGCAGCCAGATCAGCCTCTAATCTCTGTAGAGCAACCCCAGGCAGCGCAGGATTGGACTTGTGTGCCTCCGCTGCTCAATATTAATGCCTGAGGGCAGCGTTCCTGTCATTTCCACTGGCGCCTTTGGCCCTCCCCCGAAAAATACATATTTTTTTTTAGTTTTGGGATGCGCCTCCACCACCTTAAGGGAACTTAGAGTTTTACAGGCTTAAGGGGACTTATCTACCTCTCTAGTAGATAATGATTACACTGGAGAAATTAAGATTTTGGTCAGTGCCCCTCTGGGCCTGGAATCAATTTTCCAAGGACAGCACCTGGCACAGGCTCTGTCTTTACCCTTAGACACCTCCCACCTGGTTATAGGCACACAGTGTGGCTCCTCTCAGCCAGGCTCTTCAGATCTTTACTGGGTCCAAGCAATCATCAGGGACCGCCCTATACTAAGCCTCAGAGTAAAGGGAAAGAGCTTCGAGGGCATTTTAGACTCAGGAGCTGATTCTACTGTAATCTCACAGAGTGCCTGGCCCTCCACTTGGCCTTTACATGCCTCTTTGACCCATCTATAAAAAAATTGGACAATCAAAAATACCCTCCAGAGTTCACAGCTACTGACTTAATGAGGGAAATTCTGGCTCCATTTAGCCCTTCATTGTTCCTGGCCTACCTACTAAACTTTGGAGAAGAGATATTCTCCCTCAAATGAAAGTCTTTATGTGCAGTCCCAATGAAGTTATTGCTCACCAAATGCTTTCCCAGGGCTATCTCCCTGGACAGGGACTAGGTAAAAACAGCCAAGGGAGGCCTACACTGACAGAGGCCACCCACAATGTGGATCATGCAGGCTTGGGCTATAATACCCATTTTTCGTAAGGACCATTGCTCCCCCTGCACACCAGGTAGACAAGATTATGTGGAAACATGACTCCCCTGTCTGGATTGACCAATGGTCCCTCTCAGCTGAAAAGCTGTCAATGGCCATGCAGTTAGTGCAGGAACAGTTGGCTGTTGGGCATATTGAGCTTTCCACATCACCTTAGAATATCCCAGTATTCGTCATACAAAAGCGAAGTGGCAAATGGCGATTGTTACAAGATCTTAGAGGGGTCAATAAGACCATGGTCCCCATGGGGGCTTTTCAGCCTGGGCTTCCCTCTCCAGTGGCTATTCCCAGGGGACATGTCAAATTAGTCATTGACTTAAAAGATTGCTTTTATTTCCATCCCTCTTTACCCTAAAGATTGCAAACGCTTTGCATTTAGCCTCCCCTAGTCAATTGTGTCAGGACTTTCCCCCCCCCCCCCCGTTTTCAGTGGAAGGTTCTCCCTCAAGGCATGGCCAATAGTCTCACCCTTTGCCAAAAGTATGTGGCTCAGACAATTGACCCTTCCAGGATGTCTTACCCTAACTTATATATTATACATTATACAGATGATATTCTTCTTGCGGGGCCTGATGAGGGTCAACTTTATTGTGCTGGTCAAAAGCATTTTATAATGCCCTCCAGAGTCGGGGACTCCAGATCTCCCCTGAGAAAGTTCAGATTCACCCCCCTCATTTATTCCTGGGCTTTGAGTTGTTCCCTAATAAGGTTCTCTCCCAGAAGGTTTAGTTAAGATGAGATTCCTTACAGACTCTCAATGATTTTCAAAACCTGTTAGGAGATATTAGCTGGCTCTGCCCTTATTTGAACCTTACAATAGGGGAGTGAAAACCTTTGTTCAACATTTTTTGAGGGGACTCAGATCCATCCTCCCCACATACGCTGACCCATGAGGCACAAATATCATTGGCCAAGGTAGAACAGAATGAACAAAACATTGGATATTTCTCCCCAGAACTCCCCCTCCAGTTTCTTGTTTTCCCTACTCCCTTGTCTCCCACTGGTCTTCTGTGGCAACTTAGACCTCTATTTTGGGTCCATCTGCTGGCTTTTCCCTCTAGGGTGCTACCCACATATCCTCAGCTGGTTGCCCATATTCTGTGTCTTGGCAGGGAAGCTGCCCTTAGTTTTTTTTGGCAAAGATCCTGAAATTATTGTTCTCCCCTATGATGCCTCCCAGGTTCAGTGGCTAATTTGAAATAATGATGACTGGGCAGTTAATTGTACCTCCTTCCAAGGTGTGATTGATAACCATTATCCCGATGATAAACTAGTTCAATTCCTACATAGGACACCGGGTTCCAGCAATGGTCAGGGTGATCTTTTTTGAACCAACACTCCCTGAACCCAGGAAGCAGGTGGGACAAGGAATGTTGCTATCTGTTTTATGATTAGCATGACTTGGAGCATTGAGTAACAAAGGTCACATGCTCAAGCCTGGGCCTAAAGGCCTAGTCTTTTTGTTTTTATTTTACACTTTTTCAGTATAAGTGCTTGGAGAGCAAAAGGAGCCTGTGGAAGGAGAACAACAGTGTTCAGGCTTGCTGTCTAAGAATTGGAATTTACTGCACTATGAAAGATGGAAGCAAACTAGGCTGAAAGGCAAACTGCTGCCCTGCCCTATGTTATACACTTCCATTGCCAGGTGCCCATACCACATCAATGAAACAAAGGTCTAGGAAGAGCAGAAGGTGGTACAGGGACAAAGGGATAGTGTTCATCTCAGTGTACTCCCAGAGCATTTCCTTGATGCTACACAAACATCACTCATCTAAGAATTTGTGCAGCATATGCCTGCTAATGATGGAGGTCATGCTTACAGTGAATTGACATGAAGTTCAATAGAAATGCTACAGAGAAAGCACTTTAAAAAGAATATTGTATTGTTTGAGTTGTACTCTTCAGCACAATAAAGTCATTTTTTTCAATAAAATGTTAAGTAGCTGGGTTACTTAGCATAGAGCTATTTTGCAAGATTTGAAGGGATTGCTGTTTTGTTTTAAGTGGTGCTAGAAGCTGGTAAAAAAAATTACACTGGTGTTCATGATAAAGGCACAAAGCCACAAAAAATAGAACTGTTTAATATGTCAAGAGAAATAAATGTTACTAAAGACCAGCTGCATGATAAAGGGCCTTATACTGACTTATAATAACAATTCTGATCTGATAATGTGGAAATTAAACTATGCCTTATTGCGGATGTAATAGCTTGGGATATGACTGAGGAACCAGGAAAAAAAATCACCTCATTTATTATGATAATAAAGGGTCTTTAAGAAGCATTTAATAATTTCTTACAGAGATTGGGTTTATCTGTTAATAGAACTGTATCAGAACCTGAAACCATGCAATCATTAATAGAGATCTTGGTATTTGAAAAATGGAAATACTGAATATAAGAGAGCAATCAGACTACTGAAAGCAGTAGGACTGGTGAAAACCTCCCTGGAAATATGGGATCACACACAATGCTCAGCCTTTTTTATGTTGTTTGTTCTAAAGATTTAAATATTAAGGTGTTTTCATTATGAATGATGTTGCTGTTTTTTTTATAAACATTTATTTACTTTTGTGTGTAGGAGTGTTTTGTCTGCAAATTTGTAAAGGGTACTACAGGTATGCCTAGTACCAGCACAGGCCAGAAGATGGAATTGTATCCCTGGAACTAGATTTAGGGCTGGGAATTGAAACCAGAGCCTCATCAATGCTAGGCAAGCAGTATACCATTGATCTATGCCCCAAAGTCTAACTTTTTTGTTCAAATGGTTTGTTTTGAGACAGGATTACTTATAGCTGCCAGTGGCCATGGGTTACTGAGTTCCTGAAAGTCAAGATGGGGTTGGATGGGAAAGGGGGTAAGAGAAATAATAATAAGCCAAGACAGAATTCTTAAGGCCCAAAGTTTACATATGAGTCTGAGCTTATAAAGGTGGGGAGAACCCATCCCCTACCATGCTAGGATCTCCTGGTTGCTTTATCAGGATCTGTCTGTAAAACAGGTTCAGTCTCTCAGCAGGTAGTGGAGTCTTGGAGGAAAATGCAGATGTGGCAGGACAATAGACTACTTAGGTCAGAAGACTCTACTCTAGGTGGGCTAGCAACTGTGGCAAACCAAGTCTGAGCCAGGCTGCCCAAGGCTGGGAGGAGGGCACAGTTCCTCCCTTTTTATTTATTAAGAATTACTGGACTGGGGCATAAAATTTACTTATGCTCCATGGTCTTGCCTGAGAATTATGGCAGCTGGCAGCCACACCTGTCTTTGGACTATATTTATTGGACTCTTTTCTAACCCATCTAACAACATGAAGCTTGTTTGTTTACTTTTTGTACAAACATGGCCTTTTGTTATTTATTATAAACAAACATGGCCTCTTGGCACATGCCTCTGTTAGGTTGAAAAAAGAGCCATAGAGCAGTGGCCCATCTTTGGCTGCTGGCCCTTATTGCACACCTTTTTCCCATTCATACCAAGGCCACAATATGCACTCAATGCATCACTTCATAGAGGTTAATAACTACCACCTGAGCTTTGCTGTAGGAAAGTCTGTATGGAGGTAACCGACCAACTTGAAATACAAAGTCAAAGTTGAAAGAAACAAGATGAATATTATCTGTGGAGATATCCCAGGCTCTCAATTCAGTTGCAAATCAGCAAAGATCAGAGCCAAGTTTGGCCTCCCAGTGTGGGAGAAGTGGCTTTGAGAATCAACAGAAAAATTGTTACTTCTCATTTAAATAGTGGAGGCTATGCTCTAAGTTAACTCTGCTGGCTAATAAGGATTTTTAGCTATTTTCATAATAGGAATCTCCAATATTGGATTTATTTCTAGACCAGTCCATGAATGAGTCAGAGTAACTGGTCACATTAAAGGAAAGAGAAAAGTCATTATAAATCTTCCTCTTGATTATTTTTTTCTAAATCAATTTCCACAGTCTCTGTGTTCTCTGTCCCACATAATCTAAAAATTTGAACCAAGGCAGCTTAGCTTGTCTAATCTGGGTCATAGGTAAGTGCAGGTAGTTCAAGAACATACACCCAATACAGATTTCCTGTCACCATTGTCAGGGCACTCAGCAAGCTCAAGGGTAAGCATGTCACATGAATCATTCTGGCAGCTAGCATGCACCTGCAGCATTCTGTGAAAAAAAAAAAAAACAAAAACATGTACTCTTCCCCATATTAAATATCTGATCAGGATCATAACATATGCCAATAAGTGGATCCTTTCATCTAACCTAAGCATGAGTATGCCTACTTGTAGGATGCTATAGACACTCAGCAAAGAGTTCTTTGGCATCCAAATTTTAAAATTTTTTAAATAAAAATAATTTAAATAATGATTTAAATGATGTGCACTGGGATATAATTCTCCCCTTTTTGTTTTTTAAGAAAATATTGTTTTAAAGTTCCACAATATCTTATCCTTGAGAATTATAAAAAAAATCCCAGTAACGGGTAACATTAAATTGTTCACAAAACATCTCAAATGCTTGACTCTAATAACCAGTTCTTTTATCCGTTTTAATCTGATTTGGAACACCAAGCATAAAAAAATTAACATAGGCAATGACTAATTAAATTTTTAGTTGTTTCTGTTACTGAGCAGTTGCAACTAGAAAGCCTGAAAAGGTATCAATAGTCACATGTGCGTATTTTATTTTTCTAAAATCAGAACTATGAGTATCCATTTGCAATAACTGATTAAGTATAAGTCCTCAAGAATTAACACCATTTTTTTGGAACAGGTAGAAACTGAGGACATTGAGAACAATTCTTTACAATTTGACATGCACATTCTCTAAAAATATCAAATTATTATTTCAAGCCATTGCTATTTTGATGATGTAAAGAATGGAATTATATGGCCAGTTGATTTTGTGTAAGGCCTATAATCTGCCCACAATATAAATCTGGGGTGGCATCGCCTTAAGGGGTCTTGTCCAGGCAATCTAGGATGAGTTCTTAAATGTCTACAGACAGTTTTTTTTTTTAAGAACTATACTTTCTCTTAACTTGAGTAGTATAAGCATATACAATTGCAAATTTGAGAATTAGCAGTATCTAAAAGGGAATAATTTAAAGCAATTGTAAGCCCTGAGATATCTATCTAATTGTAAGTCCTGAGATATCTAAATCAGATCCTGGATATAGAGAGAACAAGGAATGAAAGGTAGGGGAAATTCAAGGCTTCTGTATAAATCAGAGACAGAGCATGTGCTGGGAAGAAGTAGGTTAGGTGGAATCTCATTGCAGAGAACCCTGTCAAACAGGAGAGTAGAAAAAGCTCTGGAATTTTAGATTTGGGTCAACAGACAGACCAGCAGTCAGAAGTATGTGAGAAATTTACCCCACTAAAGAGCTTGTTGTAAGACTGAAGAGAAACATTCAGCACATGAGGGATTCATGAGACAGACAACGAGAGTTATCCAGCTGGTCATTGAGGTGGTTTGGATAGTCCAGTTGGTGGAGAAGATTTAAAGATACTGGTTGCTGCAGTGGGTTGCAAGACAGAGAGCAAAGAAAATGAAGAGAATACATGGGTTCATTGTAAGGCTGAAAACAAGAGCCCAGTTCTTATGTGAGAAGTAGCTAAAATATAAGGTGTTTTAAATGTCAAATGAGAAGGCAGATGTAGTACTGATCCAATTACTCAGGAAGATGATGCATGTGCTGTGAGGTTGTGGTTATACTGTGTATATTATCACTTTCAGGCCATCTAAAGCCACAGAAAGAGAGATACTCACAACACACACACACACACACACACACACACACACACACAGGCATGCAAACACACACATTAAGATGGGGGGGGTTGGAGAAGATGGAGGGGGAGGGAAGGAAAGGAGAAAGAAAGAGAGAGAGATGTTGAAGTTGTGCTTCACATCATTTAGTTACCTCTTGATCAGCTGAGGTTTTTAGAATCTGTGAGACTTAGGTTGTGCAGGTGTGCAGGGAAATGAGGGACATATGATTGCCTGGAGTGGACTGTCAGGAGCTGTTTTTAATAATATTTCAAATGATGCTAATCCAGCAGCTGTTTTAGTATGGATTACTATGATAAAAGGGGCTAGGGAGCCAGGAGCAAATTTTTAGTTCTTCAGTTTGGTGGGGGTATGAACTAATAAAATAAAATTCATCCCATTTGCAACATGGTTGACAAAAAGAGACAGTTCTTCTCTCCTAAGACATAGCTAAGAGAGGAGCCACAGTTAAATTCTTCCTTTTTAATTTTGATATAGGTTATTTTATTTATTTACATTTCTAATGTTGTCCTCCCTTCCAGTTTCCCTTCCACAAACCTGCATCCCTTTCCCCTCCCCCTGCCTCTGTGAGGATGCTCCGCAACCACCCACCCACCCACTCCTGCCTTAGCACCCTTGAATTCCCTTAAGCTGGGTCATTAAGACTTCACAGTGCTTCCCATTAATGCCATATAAGGCAATCCTTTGCTACATATCCAGCTGGAGCCATGCACCCCCACCCCCTGTGTACTCTTTGATGGTTATTTTATTCCCTGGGAGCTTTGGGGGTGGAGATGGTAAGTTGTTCTTCCTATGAGGTTGCAAACATATTCAGCTCCTTCAGTCCTTGCTCTAACTACCCATTGGGTTCAAACACACAGTCTGATGTTTAGCTGCACTGATCCCTATCTGTATTGGTCAGACTCTTCCAGAGCCTCTAAGGGGACAGCTATATCAGGCTCCTGTCAGCAAGTACTTCTTGGCATCAGCAATACCACTGCTAGGCATATACCCAAAAGATGCTACAACATATAACAAGAACATATGCTCCACTATGTTCATAGCAGCCTTATGTACTATGTTCCAGAAGCTGGCAACAACCTAAATGTCCCTCAAGAGAGTAATGGATACAGAAATGTGGTACATTTACAAAATGCAGTATTACTCAGCTATTAAAATTAATGACTTCATGAAATTCTTAGGCAAATTGATGGAATTAGAAAATATCATCCTGAGTGAGGTAACCCAGTGTCAAAAGAACACACACACATGTTATGTACTCAATGATAAGTGAATATTAACCAAAAAAAAAGACTTGACCCATCCAGCAGGTCCAGTTATTTGAGGGTCTCAAGGGGACCTTCTCTTAAGAACCAAATGGGGGGAGGGAGAGACAGAAACCAAGTGCGAGAAACTACAAGTAAACAGTCTGAGTAGCATCAAGGTCTCACTGTATTCAGCAAGGCTCAAGGCTTAAATGCAGAAGCAAAAGAGGAAGTACTTCTCAGCAGGAGGGATGGGGCAGCAGAAAATTTTCTTTTGGCAACTACATGGGGAAGCAGGAAGTTGGTGGTATCGGGGTACATCTTGGGGTCAGGACATCTGGCACTGACTTAGGGCTGGAGCATTCTGTGGTTGTTCTTGGAACAGTGCGTCGGTGGCCCACTTTTAACCCCCTTTTCTTCTCAGGGGGAGAGGCCCAATTCGGAGATCAAGACATTAGAGTTGTCTTAATAGCTCCCAACATCTCCCCCGTTTTAATATTTTTATAAGGGCATATTGTATAATATATTTGTAGCCACGTTTTTAACAACTGCCTAAATGTCTGTTTGATCACCGGGTGATTCTCTAAAACCACGAAGGACACAAGGACAAGTCATCTATGAGGCTTGAATTAACGGTTCCAGTCTGTTGGGTATAACCTGGGCTAGTCAAGGGATTTAGGAATGAAGCAAGCTCCATGGGTAGAGGTAGAGGTCTGATCCCCAGTATGCAATGTTAGAGGCCATGTACAGGATTGACTCTCAGGCCGACAGATTTTTACCCAGAGTAATCCTGACCTGCTTCCACGCCATTTTTTTTTCCTGAGGGAAGGACTCTAGGGCACTCAACCTTCATGCAATCAGACATGCCTCTCAGAGACTGTCTAACAGCTTCCAGACTAATCTCTGTGCAGTACTTAGCCTTACATCTCTCATGGGTGACGGCTTCAAGTTCCTTACTTAAGCATTTTATGGAAATTGAGTCTCTCTTCCCGAGACGAGGGTGATGAAGCAGTATCCACATCTGACTCTTCTTCAGTAACCTGCTTGTTATCGCCAATGTCCAGCCTACGGTAACAAGCTGAAACAGATGTGCTTGAAAGAGATGAATCAATTTGAGATTTTAACAAATCGGGTCAATTTCTGAAGTGTCCAAGGACCGAAGGAAATCAATAATAGGAGTCCCAATAGGGGCCCCAAAAGGGAGGGCAACAACGTTGAAAGCCAGGGGGAAGTTGAAAACCAATTTTGGTACCATAACTCTTGTTCTCTCTCTCTCTTTTTCTTTTTTCTAAACTGGCAGTAACCTTTGCAATGCTATCTTTAACTAATCCAGTTTTATCAACATATACACAGCATTCTTCCTTAAGTGCAGCGCATAAGCCTCCTTGTAGAAAGAGCAAATCTAATCCCCTTCTATTTTGAAGGGCAACTTCTGAAAGGGAGACCAAGGAATAAGTAAGATCATCTAGGCCCCTTTTAATATTCTCTATATCTTGGCTAATAGCCTCATTGATCAGATTGTAATAGCGCACATTCTGTTGGGACGACACAAGGGCTGCGATTCCGGTCCCAGTCCCAGCAGCACCCAGGCCAAGAAGGACCGCAAGGGTCACCACTGAGATAGGCTCTCTTTTGTGTTGGGATGGCAAGAAGGCACCTCAATCCCAAAACTTCATTAAGTCATCTGACTCATGAATATTAAAATTTGGAAAAAGCTGAACCAAGATACAATAATCTCTATTATTTATAAAATCTTGTATAATAATGTACTGTGTAAGGCCCGTGGAACATACCAAAAAGGTATCATTTGGGGCAAGAAGATAAGAAACCCATTTTTATTTACTCTAAAAGTGTTATTGCAAATCTCTAGCAAGGGCCACGGCATAAGCATGCCTCGGCCCAACACACAGAGAGTTCTGTCAAGGTAAGCTGAACTGACTCAAAGGGGAGCTGCCTAGCATCTGAAAGCAGGGTAAAATTTTCAAATAAGGCTATGCCCTCATAAAAGGGCAGGGAAGCAGAAAAGCACATCCAACAATCTTCAAATTCTGACGCATTATCTCTTTGTATCTTATCCAGCAAGGATAAAGCAGAAGCATTCAATATAGACCACAGTAAGTCAGTGGAAGAGGGGGGCCCCACTCACCTTTGACCAGGCCCATCAAGGCCTCAGTTCATCCAGGTCTGCGTGCTCGGCCACAGGCAGGTCTCCTGTCCCGTGCCAGCGATGGCAGAGTGTTCTTGCTCATACCCGCCGCCTCAGGCCACAGAAGCCCCAAAGGCCCATCCTTGGCCTTCAGGTGGCAGCCATTCTTCCTGCCACACCACGCTTGCCGCCACTTTCGAGGTGTCCTTGAAGGCCTGGCTTGGGCTCCTCCATGGGCCCGGCCCTGGAGAGCAGGGTGCCGGGAAGGCTGCCGCCATGCAGTCGCATCATTGGCAGGTCAAGAGCCACTGTGGAATGGCTGCATGGCCTAGCCGGTGACTGCCTCGAGGGCGAGGGCTCCTGGCATCCGCAGGGTAGGGACCGAGGCTGCTCCCAGGCCCCTAGGGCTCACCAGGCCGAGGGCGTGAGGGGCCCAGGGCGAAGGCTACACTCCTTCTGCTCTCTTCTGGAACCCTGCACAATATCCTGTGGGGGCTATGGGGTTGTCTGCAGTTGTCATCAGGGGAGATGGGCCCCGCATGGGGGCCCTCTGGCCATTTCCCTAGACTGTAGGGAGTGGGTGGCCATTGATATCAGTCTTAGATCTGCAATCTCGTGCACAATGGCAGCCTCTCTTGCACTTAGGGTAAAGACAGGGAGGGGAGACTATTGTTGGGTAGCAGGCATGGTTGAGACTAGGGTGCTCTGTCTTTGTGTAGGGCATTCTCTAGCAAAATGTCCAGGTTGGTTGCATCTATAGCAAGTTTTTTCTCCTTTATTTAGTTGTAAGGCAGCCCCAATAGCCAGGTTGATAGACTTAGAAACTTGTTGGGAAAACACATCTACCTCATTACAAAGCTTGATCATACCATTTATATCTAAACTCTTGGTTTTACCTCTCAGGGCAGCCCTGCATGCTGAATTGGCATTTTCAAAAACAAGTTGTCAGACTAACAGACCCTCACTTTCCTCAGGTCTCTAAATTCTCTCAGCTGCTTCGTGCAATCTGGCAACGAACTGCGCATAGGACTCTTGGGGCCCTTGTATAATCTTGGTTAGGGGCATAGTCAGTGCCCCTGCAGCAGGGACCGTGCAACAAGCTCCTAGGGCCACCTGTCCAGTCTGGGCGAGGACACCAGGGGAGATCCCTAATTGTTTTTTTGTCTGCAGTGAAATTGCCTTTACTGCAGATTTTATCAGCAGTCCAGGATGCTGTCTTACTAGTAGGATTCTTTCTATTATTTGCAGCCAAATTTTCTCCTCTGTCCACAAACTCTGACTTCCAAGTTAAATATTGGCCTCTAGTGAGGACAGACTGAACAACTTTATTCCATTCATTGGGTATCAAGTAGCTTTCTCCTGCTAAACCTTCTAATATAGATACTGTGAATGGGGCACTAACCCCATAATTTTTGACTGCTGAATGAAGATCCTTTACATGTCTCAGTTTTAGCTTTTTGTAGACTGGTTGGCTGTTGGTGTCCAACCCTTCATCGGGGGACATGCCACCCTCATCGGAATCAGAGTTTGCTTGATCCTCCTTCCCATCACTCTCTGGTTCCCCCTGATCTTTATTGGAGGAGTCAGGTGGAGGGGCGTCCTCATGACCTGGAACAGCCTGACAGGCTTGAGCTCAAGTGAGGACAGGAAAAGCCAATCTTTTATTCCCTTGTTTTTGAGAGGGACCTTTGTGGCCAGTTTGAGGATTTTTTGAGATGGGACACTGAAGGTTCCCCATGAGGGCTCTTTGTAGACTCTGAGTCTCTAGACTGAGGTCTTGTAGCTCCTTTTGAAGCCCTAGAACATCTTTAAGTTTGGTGATCTGAGTCTGAAGTTCTCTTTTAGTTTGAAGTAATTGCTGAATGGACGAGGGGGCCATCGATACAGGCCGAGGATTAGGCTGAGGATTAGGGGGAAAAGGGGGGCAAATAAGGAGGGTGGTGGAAATTGAAGGGTTCGATGGTAAGATAGGCACTGGGCCTGGGACCATAGTGGTCTTGTTCATATTTAAAGGCTTCCTCATCCAATTCTGCCTCCGAGGCAGGATCAAGGGTGTCTTAGTTAGGGTTTTACTGCTGTGAACAGACACCATGAGCAAGGCAAGTCTTATAAAAATCAACTAGGGTGAGGATCTTCTACTCACACCCACAGTGACACACCCATTCCAACCAGGTCACACGTATTCCAACAAGGCCACACCTTCAGATGGTGCCACTCCCTGGTCCAAGGATATACAAACCATCACAGAGGGGTTCATCTGACAACCCCTTATATAAAATGGGGTAAATCCTTTTTGGTCTAACAGGGTGTCAAGAAGTAGCCCCTTTTCTAGAAGGCAGGGAGTCCTTATGGACTGGGGCATTCGATAATCGATGACGGCCGAGACTGATGATTCCCTGGCAGCTTAGTTTTGCTTTTGCGTGATGGCAATCAGGAGTTTTCTAAAAAATCTTCAGTAAGGGCTAAGAGGCGGGCACCTTCTCCGCCCTCTTCTGCCTGTTTAAGGAGATCTCTGACGATTCCCCCAATAGCTAAAAAAGGACTCAGGGACATGTTCTCCGTGTTTTATCAAAGCATTTTTATCTTTGCCTACTTTATTCCAAGTTGAAGGCTGTATTTCAGGACCATTCAATACCAGCCATGGACTTCTCTCATCCACAAAACAAAACAAAAAAAAAATTATTAAATCCTTTTTCTTAACTCTAATCCCTCTCTCCTTAAGAGACCCCTTCATCTCTTGAATAAAAACTGTCTCTTTAGACAGAACCTTCCCCATAGTGAATGGAACAACATCTTTATGTCTGGGCTTACCTCTTGACGTCTGCAACACTCGAGTGAAGTGGCAGGGAACTGTCTCACTGTCTACACGGTACCTTTTGAATCCGTTGTCTGGAGGGTGGTCTGGTGCCACTTGACCCATCCAGCAGGTCCAGTTATTTGAGGATCTAGAGGGGACCTTCTCCTAAGAGCCAAATGGGGGGGAGGGAGGGATGGAAATCAAGTGTGAGAAATGACAGGTAAACAGTCTGAGTAGCATCAAAGTCTCACTGTATTCAGCAAGGCTCAAGGCTTAAATGCTCAAGCAAAGGAGGAAGTACTTCTCATCAGGAGGGATGGGGCATTGGAAATGCACAAGCAAAAGAGGAAGTACTTCTCAGCAGGAGGAATGGGGCAGCAGAAAATTTTCTTTTGGCAACTACATGGGGAAGCAGGAACTTGGTGGTATCAGGGTATATCTTGTGGTCAGGACATCTGGCGCTGACTTAGGGCTGGAACATTCTGTGGTTGTTCTTGGAATGGTGCGTCAGTGGCCCACTTTTGACCCCCTTTTCTTTTTGGGGGGAGAGGCCCAATTCGGAGATCAAGGCAATAGAGTTGTCTTAATAGTTCCCAACAAAGACTGGGAATACCCACAATACAACTCACAGACCATATGAAACCCAAGAAGAGTGAAGACCACACCAAAGGGTGGATGCTACAGTTCTACTCAGAAAAGGGAAGAAAATAATCTTGAAAGGTAGAGGGGATAGAGGGATCTGGGAGGTGGAGAAGGGGCAGGTTCAGACAGATTAGGAGATGGGGGAGAAGTACAGAGTGCCAGGAATTTGAAAGAAGGTATGTAGCAGTGGCTGAGGGCGAACCCAGGACCCAACAGGGAGGAAATTAGCTGACATACCCAACAAAATGGATAAAGAAACTGTAGAAACCATATCCAGTGGATAGGTACAGTCCCTGGTTGGGAGATATGCCCACCCACTCACCTCAAAAATAGTAATCCAGAATTCTTCTGTCAAAAGGAAATGCAAGCAAAAGGAATGGAGAAGAGTCTGAAGGAAAGGCCATACAGACACTGTCCCACCAAGGGATCCATCCCATCTGCAGTTTTTTCAAGAGATTAACATTTTCACCTCAATGTCCTTATAAATTGGGAGCATTGCATAGCATATGTTAAAGGCAGAAAGAGCAGTTTCTGGTCTATGATAAGCACTGAAAAAACACATCAGCAATTTTTTTACTGCAGGGAATGGTCACGCTCTGTCACCAGGCAGGGGAGTGGTCACCTGAGTCACAGTAAGGCAGCCTGATTGCCAGCCAAAAATGCAAACACTTATTGTTGTGACACTGAGCTAAGATGGTGTTGTCTGGTTTCTGGTGCCTCCTGTCTGTCTTTCTTGTGTTCTGATGTTGTGATACCCTTGTTGTGTCACAAGGGAATCATATCTACAGCCAGAATAGCTGCAACTACACATTGTGTGATTGTCCAGACAAGGTGAGTGATCAGTAGATGGGCACAGGGCAGGTGACCCTGTGCAATTCCCACCTGGGTTCACATCAACAAACTAAGAGCTATAAGACAAGTTTGGAGCTGAACTCTAATGGAAAGAAGGCAGCCCTTTGTCTTTGCTGAGCTCTCAGAGAGAACTATGCACACCTGGGCTTTATGCTATTTTTGTTAAAATCCTAGCAGAGATGGCCTCAGCCTGCAGTAGCTCACAGTCAGGCCAGCATGCTCCTGCAGAGCTGGGAAGCATACTCAGACATCCATATCTTCACACAGCTACCTCACAGCACTCACTACACATGAGGTGAAGCACACTGAATTATTCACACTTATAGAATTTACTTTCCAGTATGGAGACATAATATAAAGAAATAAGGAAAACATGTTGACAGAAGCCATTTTGCAAAGGTTGTGCAAACAAGTGAGTTTTTTGGAGATGGCCCACCATTTTGCATGACTTTGGTGGGTTTGCCTTGTGAGGCAATGACTCCAGAGACTTCAACACAGGATTGCTTCTCAATGCTGATAAGCCATTCCTGTCATTATTACATAGCCTAATTATTCATAAGCATCAGGCTACCCAATTTAGCAAATTTCCTACTGATCATTATGAAGATGCATTTACATATAACAATGCTGTCTAGATACCATTTTATCAGTGATTTAATTTTATAATGAACTTTAGTTTAAGAATGTATAAGAAGACTCAGAGAAAAAATAAAGCATGGCTGTTGGGATTCTGCTCCATCTACCAAGTGTGTGCTTGTGTGTGTGTATGTGTGTGTGAGAGAGAGAGAGAAAGAGAGAGAGAGAGAGAGAGAGAGAGCATATGCACACATATACACACACATATATACATATATATACATATATATATGCATATATATATATCTTCAATTGTCTGTGCAATATGTATATAGGTATATATGTATGTGTATGTATGTATATATATATATGTGTGTGTGTGTGTGTGTGTGTGTGTGTGTATGTATGCACATACAAACATATGCAAGTGTATATGTATGTAAATTAGTATGTATTGCCATTGTGAAATTGATGAAAGGGGTAGTAGGGCCCAGTGGTGTGTGTGTGTGTGTGTGTGTGTGTGTGTGTGTGTGTGTTTTCATGTATGTGTCTGTAGGCTAAAACATTTAGAGGTATGACAAAAAATTGGGATACATTCCTTTTCATCCCCTCTATGGGTCTCATGGGTTGAAATCAAGTACTTATGCTTAGGAGCAGAAGTCCCATGCCAACTTTGCCTGTTGCCTTCTTTAATCCCATAGCCCATAGTAACCTGCAATTTTCCTTGTAAACCTCTTATCCTCTTTCCTCTGCACCTTAAGTACTGGGATTAGTGACGTGGTCACTATGCCTGATTATTTTTATTTTTGGAGATAGTGTCTTATGTAGCAAAGGTTGTCCTTCATCTTGATATGTTGTCAAGGATAACCTTTTTTCACTTTCTTTGTCTTTATTTTATTTTTCATTCTCTGTTGTTTTCTGTTAAGACAGAATCTTCCTGTCTCAGTCAGAGTTTCTATTCCTGCACAAACATCATGACCAAGAAGCAATTTGAGGAGGAAAGGGTTTATTTGGCTTACACTTCTATACTGCTCTTTATCACCAAAGAAGTCAGGACTGGAACTCAAGCAGGTCAGGAATCAGGAGCTGATGCATTGGCCATGGAGGGATGTTCTTTACTGGCTTGCCTCCCCTGGCTTGCTCAGCCTGCTTTCTTATAGAATTCAAGACTACCAGCCCAGAGATGGCACCAC
Source organism: Mus musculus (assembly GCF_000001635.26). NCBI lineage: Eukaryota > Metazoa > Chordata > Mammalia > Rodentia > Muridae > Mus > Mus musculus. The sequence goes on along the minus strand of NC_000070.6, from coordinate 122,017,313 downwards.
CCACAAGGGGCCTTTCCCCCTTGATCACTAATTGAGAAAATGCCTTACAGTTGGATCTCATGGAGACATTTCCTAAACTAAAGGTCCTTTCTCTGGGATAACTCCAGCTGTGTCAATTTGACACAAAACTAGCCAGTACTACTGACCCCTTGTAAACTTGACACACAAACACATCACTGGTAAGCATCAACCATTACATTCTTATTCATCCCCAAGATCTAAGTAACTTTAAAAGTCCCACAGTCTTTACATATTCTTAAAATTTCAATCTCTTTAAAATATCCATCTCTTTTAAAATCCAAAGTCTTTTTTCAATTAAAAGTCTCTTAACTGTGGGCTCCACTAAAAGAGTTTCTTCCTTCAAGAGGGAAAATATCAGGGCACAGTCACAATCAAAGCAAAAATCAATCTCCAACTGTCCAATGTCTGGGATCCAACTCACGATCTTCTGGGCTCCTCCAAGGGCTTGGGTCACTTCTCTAGCCATGCCCTTTGTAGCACACGCGTCGTCCTTTGGGGTCCAGATGCCTGTACTCCACTGCTGCTGCTGCTCTTGGTGGTCATCTCATGTACTGGCATCTCTAAAACACTGCATGACCCCTTTAGTCCTGGGCCTTCAATTGCAACTGAGGCTGTACCTTCACCAATGGCATTCCATGGCCTCTCACAGTGCCAAGCCTCAGCTGTTCTGCATGACCTCTTCATGCCTTCAAAACCAGTACCTTCTGGGTGACCCTTACATATTACCAAGTCCCGCTGCAGCAGGAGTACAACCTTGGCTCTCTCTGGAACACAGACTCTTTGTGCTTTCAGAAAACACTTCCCAGAAGATGTCACCTCAATGTTGCTGGTCTCTTCTTAATCACCACTAATTTCTTAGCTCCAGCTAACCAGCATCAATAGTCCCAGTAATGCAAAGTTTTTGCTTTAGTAGTTCTGGTATCTTGTTAACCACAGCTGATTCTTCAGCCCCAGCTAACCAGAACTAAAAAGTCTTCACAATCAAAACAGCAATGGCCCTGAAAAGAGTCTTTAATTTTCCCTCTGAAATTTCAGAAACCAGACCTCCATCTTCTACACTGTTCTCAACATTATCTTCCAAGCTCCTACACAACATCTGACAGAGCTCTTAACAATGAATGGATCTTCAAGCCCAAAGTTCCAAAGTCTTTCCACAGTCCTCCCCCAAACATGGTCAGGTTGTCACAGGAATACCTCAGTTCTGGTACCAATTTTTCTTAGTCAGAGTTTCTATTCCTGCACAAATATCATGACCAAGAAGCAAGTTGTGGAGGAAAGGGTTTATTTGGCTTACACTTCCATGCTGCTGTTCATCACCAAAGAAGTCAGGACGGGAACTCAAGCAGGTCAGGAAGCAGGAGCTGATGCAGAGGCCATGGAGGGATATTCTTTATTGGCTTGCCTCCCCTGACTTGCTCAGCCTACTCTCTTATAGAACCCAAGACTACCAGTCCAGAGATGGCAACCACCCACAAAGGGCATTTCCCCCTTGATCACTAATTGAGAAAATGCCTTACCGTTGGATCTCATGGAGGCATTTCCTCAAATGAAGCTCCTTTCTCTGGGATAAATCCAGCTGTGTCAAGTTGACACAAAACTATCCAGGACACTCCCTCATTATGTACCCACTGCTATGTTGGTACTTGCCATGTAGTGAAGTCTAGCTTCAAACATCAGTGATCTTTTTGCCTCCACCTTGAGAGTACTGGGATTACAGAATCCACAAGTCAAGAGTCCCGGAGGTAACATTGAACTCCTGATTGTCCTCCTTTCCAAGTTGCAGGGTTATATTTCAGTTTCCAGTGCTCAGTATGAATGCAATGCTGACTTCGAATTAAGGATACTGTGTCCGGCTTCAGGAAGGTTGAAATTACTGATATTTGAGGACATGTGAGACATACCCAGTTTTGGATTCTTTAAATCTAATACTGTATTAAAACTGGGGGATGATACAGAATTAGTTGTACAGGAGAGGACTGTAGTTCAGAGTACTTGAACTCTTGCTAATTTAGTGTTCTGTCTTGCCCTGTAAAAGTGTTAAAGTCACCCCAGTAGTGACTATGCCAGGAGTGAGGATACCTCAGCCCCTGGGGTGTATTGGCCAATCAGGAAAAAAATCAAGCAGAGGCAGTGAGAAAATACCCTGAGGGGTGGAGGCAGTCATGAGAGTTCAGTGTCCTGGAAGCTACTAAAGAAAAATTTCCTGAGGAAGAAAGCAAGCCAAGAGCATAGTCTCATGCCTGCAACTACAGGGCTGAGGTAGCCCAGGAAGTAAGATGGCTTCAAGTTGAGAGGCAGGTTTGACTATCTAGTCAGGAGTGAGACTGTAGTAAATCCCTGCGTACTCTTTAATTGTACCCCATCTAAAAAGTCAATCAATCAGAAAAACAAACACAACAATAAACCCCACACCAGACACAAAGGAAAGAAAGATAGGAGGTCATCAATCCTCATATAGAAAAGTCTTTTTTTTTTTTCTTTTTGAGCAGACTGGTAATGAATTATTGGACCCAGCCATGTATATATGTGCTGACAAATGCAGTTGGAGGCTGATTTTTAATGTGAGTTAAAGAGAATCATAGCTAGGAAAGAGAGTACATTAATACAGACAAGTCTTGGGAGGCTTCTTTAGATTCTAGAGCTTCTAGAGCAAGAGTCATAGAGGATGTGAGATAGATGCTGCCCTCTCCAGCACTAACCTTGTTGCTCAGAAAGATATATTCTGTTGGAAATGGCCAGGTCCAGAAGCAGAGGTAAAACAATTTACCAGAACAGAACTAACAAAATTTAATGAAGAATAGACACTGTAGACAGAAAGACAGCAGGCTGAATCTGTGAGAATTGCACTCCAGCAAGGAGTGGAACACTTGTACTGAAGTTAAGAGATGCTTCCTTGTCTTGCTTCATTAAGCTGTTTGTATTTGTGTTTGAGCAGACAGAGTTAGATAGTTCACATTTGCTAAGCAGTGGGTCATGTAACACCAATTGCTCTCTGTGAGGCTGGACATTTGGGGTGCAGACTCTAAGCTCTAGTTGTTTGTAAAGCATCACAGTTCAGTCTGGCAGGATGCAAAACACAGGGAATTTTGTTTTTCACTTTTAACCTTTGCCTGTGTGTGCCTCAGGCACTTCATGTTCTACATCCTGGTCCAGGCAATCCTCTTGCTTCAGTCTTCTGAGGGGTGACATTGCAGATTTATGTCAATGCAAAGGGATCCCTTATTTATTATTTGTGTTTTAAGTTTACCCAGTAGCCAAGCAAAACTTTGAACTTCTAATCCTTCTGATTTTGCCTTCCAAGTACTGAGACCATATTTGTGCACCCATTGTCTATGTTATACTGTCTTGACATCCTACATGGGGCTTATTTCATGCTAAACAAGCCTTCTGTTGGCAGGAATACTTCTCCGTCCAAAAATAGCCTTCTGAATCCTGTTAATGTCTTCTGTACAGAGATGAGCAAGAAGCATTCTGTGATCTCTTAGTGTTGAGGTAAAATTCATGTCAAAGCATGTTTACCATTCTCAGTGCATAGTTCAGCAGCTTTGAGCATGTTCAGAAGTTGAGAAAATCTTTTCTCCTCTGTAGTTTCAGAACTTCTCAGCACTCCCTATTGGTTAAGTCATTTTTTTTCCTTTTCTCTTCCTCATTTCTGAAGACCTCCAGAATATTTTCTATTCTTGTGTGGTGTCATCTCTGTGTATAACATGCAAACGGTATCCCATAATTTATGTCTTTTGTGGAGGGTTATTTTTTGGAACATGTTTTGAGGTTCAACCTGGTTGAGGCATGTTTCATCATGCTATTTATTGGGGAATAGTGTTCCATTATACTAATAGAGCACAAATTATTTATCCATTAACAGACATTTGTTTTGTTTTTATCTTTTGCCATTACTAGCAATCCTACTGCAAACTTTTGTGTAAAGTTTTCTGTGGCTCTGTATTGACTTGGTATAGAAATAGGAGTGGAATTGATTGGACATTAGATAACTACATTCATTTATGTCACTGCTCTACTTTTTCACAGGGATTTTCTTGTTCTATTTCCACCAATAGGGCACAGGTATTCCTATTTCCCTTGTTACTGAAATCTGTCCTGATATGAATCAGAAGTTTGTTGTTTTATCTTGTATTTTAGTAAAGAACAATGCTGCTATTGGCCAATTCCCATCTTCTTGTCAACAAGTCTTTTCTTCTTTTCCCGTTTCCTTTCTTATGATTTTAGTTTTTTAACTTATTGTTTTTGAGATTTATTTGTTACTTATCTTATCATTTTGAGCATTTTGCTTATATATGCCTTGGCTTATATATACTCACTTCAGCATGGACGGAGTAATGAGAGAAGGGGCGTTTGGGTTAGATAAAGAGATTTGTTCTGTTTGATTCAGCTTTTCCAGTCTGTTTCTCTATATGTTCTGTTTTTCTCTATATAGATTTCTCTGTCTATGTTCTGCTTGTTTGCTATTTTAAGAGCATTCTCTGTCCATGTCCTGCTTGATTTGTGTCAGTTCTTCAAGAAGTTCTTTCTTTATTTCCTAAAAAATTCCCTGGATAGCTTGTCTTCTGCAGAACACAGACCCAGTCTTCTATTTTGCATATCAATCCAGTTATTTACTCCTGTTTTACCTTTTACTATCTTATGAATCATCATCCCATGACCCCAGCCCTTTGATTCTTAGGAGAAAGCAAGTGCATATTTTTTCTTAACATTGCAAAAAATTCAGAGGTCTGTTTGCTTTTGTTAAACACAGACATTAAGCTACTTTGGTGGGACACTATCCTAAATTACCATTTCTAACACACCTGGGCTTGGACTCAGTGTGTCCTAGGATGATGTTGAACTCAGGAATTGACGTGTATTTGTTTCTGCCTGTCTTTCTATCTTTCTGACAAGCTGGATCTTAGGGTAGCTGCCTCTGTTCTTAAAGATTCGTGAAGCCCCTCACACAACTCATTGCATCCTTATTTTTCGCATAGTTGAGATATTATATATTTTTATCCCAGGTGGGAAATATGGTGCTTCTTCAGATTGTCCATAGCAGCTGACTATGATTTATCATTTGCTTCATCAGGGTGTTATCATTTTTTCTGAAGACTCTCTCTGGTATATTGTCCATTTGTGGAATATTTGGTGAATTTACAGATAATATAATTATTAAGACTTCCAGAAGTGGTGTGGGCTGGTGGTCACTATTCGTTGCTGTTGGTTGCTGTCATCAATTACCTGTGGAAAAGGGAAAGAATAAAAAATTAGGTGTCTTGACAGTGAAGATCATAATGTCTCTAGGAACTTAGCATCACTAAATCAACAGGAAATAGTCTAAAAATAATGCTGTATTCTTTCCCTTCTACCCTTTTTTGCTCTAATATATAGTGATAGAAGGATTAAAGGGCAGAAAAGGTCTGAAAGCAGAAGGAACTCACAAAATACCAAAACAAGCTACACTCATATATAAAATAAATATTATATAATCCTTTAAAAGTAATACTTTCATTCATGAATTTCCATTGTTGACTTTGTTAAGTGGATATGACATTAAATATGGATGACAAAGAAATAAGGGTTCAAATGGAAAAACTTAGAGTTTTTGTGTAGTCTCTAGACATTGATAAGGAAATTGTGGAGGTAAGATGCCAGTTTTTCCCCTGAGGGATTTCCTGAGGGGTTTGAAGGATGAGACTATGTGAATGCTTCCCCTTACAAACCATGTCCCAGTTGATTTTGTGTATTTATTTTCAGGTTGTAGGATTTTGCTATATTCCCCATTTTTGCTTGTAACTTGATCTTTCTGTCACAGCCTCAGGAGTGTTTAGAATTGTAGGCATGTGCTGTCATGCTCATGAAATGTAATGGACATGTGATGATCTCAACTTGTGAGTGACTTTTCTGTTGCTGTGAGAAAAACATCATGATGATAAGCAACTTTTGTAGTAATTTTGAGATTCTGTTTCCAAAGCAATAAGAGTTCATTAAGGCAGAAAGGCATGACAACAGGAAAAGGAAGATGCCTTAGCACAGTTTCAACTGTAAGCATGAAGCTTGAAGACCAACTGGAAGTTAGGCAAGGCTACAAACCCTTAAAGCCTATCTCAGTGATATACTTTTTCCAAAAAACCTGCACCTGCCCATAACATCCCCAAACAGTACCACGATTGTGAACGACATTTTTAAATACCCAAATCTAAGGGGGGCATTCTCCCTCAAACATCCACATAACCTAAATCAGCAACACTCTTAGTGAAGATCCCATTACCTATAGTCCCATCCTTTGTTATGCCACTACTTGTTTTGTAGGATGTGGAGAACAGAGTCTTTTTTAATTAGATATTTCCTTCATTTACATTTCAAATGCTATCCCTAAAGCCATCTATACATTCACCCCTCCCTACTCCCCAACCCACCCATTCCTGCTTCCTGGACCAGGCATTCCCCTGTACTGGGGCATATGATCTTCCCACAACCAAGAGACAGAGAGTTATACGCCATCTCTCATGTATATAAGATTCTTGCTAAGTGTTGGAGACCATACAGTGGGAAAGTAAGCCTTTCGCAGTTTTCCACACTAATAAGCCAAATGGCTTTGTGTTGGGAGCTGGTCACCTCCTCCTCCCTATCCCTTCCTGGCACCTAAGACCCTAAAGATTTGAATTATAGTCCCCTCTTCCTTATCTCTTCCTGACTACCAAGACTTCTAAGAACCTGAGTTATGTGCTGAGCCTGGCTTGACACCCCAGGGTGTTAAGGAGGAATCTACTTTCCTGAGATAAGACTCAGGGTGCCTCCTGTCTGCAGTCAGAATTCAGCCTTCATGTCCCCAGATGCCTACTTCTTTGTTCTTTGTTGATTTCCCCTCTTCCCCTCCCTATTTCCCCTCACTGTGTGCTTATAACCTGGCTTTTCAGGCTAATAAACTCAGACCTTGACATGAATCCTCCTTGGTCTCACTCTTTTTTCCTGCCCATTTCTCTTCAGGTTTGCAGTTCCCCTCGTATCCACGATTAACTGGGTCCTGCTGGACGGGACAAGTGGTGCCTCGACATGTTGCTGAGGTACAGACCTTTTACCTTAGGTGGAGATTACAGAGTTTAACTCTCCCAGAGAAGTTCGTCGCGGCCAAGAAAATATAAGCAGTTGAGGAGCGCTCTCACAGCTCATGGGAGAAAGTCGTCCTCGGTAAGTGATTCACCTCCACTGAGAAATGGGAACTAAATTTTCGAAAGAGGCAGCCTTCATTAAAAGCTTAAAGACATCTCTCAGGGAAAGAGAGGTTAGAGTTAAAAAGAAAGATTTGATAAACTTTTTTATTTACATAGACCAGGCATGTCCATGGTTTATTATAGATGGGGCAGAGATACACCGTAAAAAATGGTAAAAGTTAGGCAGAGATTTAAATGATAAACTAGCTAATGAGGGTGTCAATGCGGTCCCTGCAACTATCTTTTCTTATTGGGGAGTAACTAACAGAAGCTACCACTGTGCCTCCTCTCCCTTCTCTGGCAGAATTCCCAGAAGAAGGAGATAAAGAATTAGAATTTGAACATGAGAGTGAGAGAATAAGTTTCAGAAAAGCAGTTATCCCCTGTTTGGGGCCTTTTAGCAAAAAAAGAGGGAAAATGAAAATAAGCTATGTCAGAGCTCTCCTAGAGACAGAAGGACATTGGGAGACGTCTTGCTTCCTCTCTGGCTCCTATGGAGATATTCTTTTTTTTTTTTTTTTTTTTTTTTTTTAGGGCAGGCCAAACCCTAGTTTATTTTCAGTGTCAGCAACAGCTTAGCCATCAAAAAAAAAAAAAAAAAAAAAAAAAAAAAAAAACTCTACCCAGGGCGACAGAAGTCTCTACAGCGAGGCTAAGGGCTCAGCCACCAGGCGGCAAACATCAAGGATGCATGGCGGGCACTGCCCGGGTAATAAGTTAAGAAGTGGCAGCCTGATGGTGGCGAGGGCCAGGCTTCACTTCTGGGCCGGCATGAGGTCATCGATTGCCTGACCCTGCTCGAGCCGTTGCTCCATCTCAATGAGTAGTTTCACTCCGTCCACCACCATCTGCACCAGTTCCACCTCCGAGAAGCCCAGGCGCTCAGCGTTGGAGACATCAAACACCCCACCGACAGCAGCGGTGTCCACGCCACCTGTGCCTCGCTTCTGAAGTCGTAGCCGCTTGAGCACCTCCGAGAACTTCTCGTGCTTCCCCAGGTGGGGCAGCTTGATGTGCACACCTGCCCGCAGTCCGGTGCCCAGGTTGGATGGGCATGTGAGGATGTAGCCCAGGTGAGGATTCCACATGAACTCATAGTTCTTGGACTTGAAGAGAGTTTCGATCTGAGTGAGGCCGGTGCAGAATCGGGTGAACACTTCCTTCATGTTGCCCCCCTTCTGCATGGAGATGACTCGCAGGTGGTCCTTCTCGTTAATCCACACCAGGAAAGTCTTATTGTCATTGTGCCATATGCCACGAGCATCCAGCCAGTCGCGGGCCATGCCGGAGGCCAGCAGCAGAGGCGACACAGGCTTATCGAAGAGGAAGGGGTCGTCAATGAGCTGCTGCTGCTCCGCCTCAGTCATGCTCTTGAGCGTGTAGTACCTGCCAGACAGGTCGCCATCTAGGCTGGACAGAGCTTCTACTGCCAGCTTCTTGATGGCGCAGCGCTCCCCATGGCTGCAGTGCGGGGGGAGACACAAGTGGCGGATGCTGCGGCCTGTGTGCACTCGCGAGCTCAGCATGTAGTTGGGGTCCAGGTCATCGCCACCCTGCAGGTTGTCTGGGTTGAGGTCGGTCTTGTGCTCATCACTGGGCTGGTAGCTGCCGCCGTGCTGCTCCTCAATAATGGGGTCGAAGAGGTCTTTGAATACGTAACTCTCCTAGTCGCCCGCCACTGCACCCACTGTCATGATATACGGGTGGCCCGGATTGTCTACGCCAGTCTGAATGGTGTCGTCCAAAGTAAAGCCACTTGGCATGCACTTGGCACGGAGCTTGGCGTACAGCTCCGGGGTCAGCACCTTGGCCATATGGTTGTTGTGGCTACTCAGATCAGGGAACTCATCCTCGGCCGGGAAGCACAGCTTCTGCATATTATGGCTGTTGGAGAAGGGCATGGCGGCGGCAGCGGGCGGGATGCCGGATGGAGCAGGGGCGATGGATGCCTGTGCTTGCAGCTCGGAGATATTCTTAGTTCTGGTTAAGATATCTGGGTCCCTTTGAAACATCAGGTTCTATTCCCTCTCTGTATATTGTCTGTCCTTGGTGCACCATTTGTCCATATGTCTGTCTATTTATGTTTGTTTTGTTTTGTTGTTTGAATGATTGTTGTTCAGTGTTTCATGTTGAAAAAAAATGGTTAAAACTTTATCTGCTGGCTGTCAATTCTTTGATTTAATTTAACTTGTTTAAAAGGCAGTCTCAGTTTGCACAGCAGAAACTGATAAGTTATACTGCACTGTGGTTGGGTGTCAAGTACAGCTGAAAAAGCCCTGCTAGAGGCTGATTATCTACACAAGCACCTCTTAAAGGAGCATGCAGCCTTTTGCTTGTAACAGAAAGTTAGCTTAAAATTCAGAACTCAGGGTTGGAATCTGTGATGGTTTGTATATCCTTGGACCAGGGAGTGGCACCATCTGGAGGTATGGCCTTGTTGGAATAGGTATGACCTGGTTGGAATGGGTGTGTCACTCTGGGTGTAGTCATAAGATCCTCACCCTAGTTGCCTGGAAGTCAGTCTTCCACTAGCAGGCTTTGAATGAAGACATAGAACTCTCAGCTCTGCCTGCGCCATGCCTGCCTGGATACTGCCATTGTCCACCTTGAAGATAATGGACTGAACCTCTGAACCTGTAAGCCAGCCCCAATTAAATGACTTGCCCTGGTAATGGTGTCTGTTCACAGCAGTAAAACTCTAAGACAGAGTCATTCTAAACAACATGCAGCATGAATGAACCCAGGAAAACAGGTCTTTAAAGATGCTTCAAAATAGGGAGAATCTTTGGGCCAGGACTCGGCAGAGTGCTCAGATTGAGAAAAGTTTCCGTTTGAGTTGATGTGAAGCTCAGCCTGGAGCAGCATCAGAGAGGCTTGTGTGGCACTTCTTTTGTTTTGCAAACCATGACTAGGGAAATTCTTGGGACCTCACCACTCCCTCCCTTCATTTTAGCTAAAAGAGCCTTGTTGCATACCTAGCCAGATGTTATTTTAAATAAAGTTTAAATTCAAAGTTTATAAAAGGTCAATCAGGCTGTGGAATGTATCAGGACATTGTGATTTGACTTGCCTACTTTATAAAAAGTTATACTGTACATAGTTTGCTTATATGTATATGTATATGGTTTCCTAAGTGAAAAGTATGTACGTTACTAATGCTTTTAAGGGGAAGTTAACTTTAAATCATTGCTCTCACACAATGAGCTTTTAAGTTCTGGGGAGTAGCTGTAACTCCAGCTAAGATTCAGAGGCAATATCTTTTAATGCTTAGGGTTTGATTTTTTTTTTTAGCTATATTAGAAAATCGTGGTACAGAAAATCTAAGAAGGAAAAATTGATTTGCTTCAAAATTTTATTTTCAAAAGATTCCAGGAGATGTAATTGGCTAAGACCTCACCTTGAGGCCTTAAAGCAATTTAAACCTTTGTTAGGTGCTATCTAGTGAGATTCAAAATTTTTGCTGAGAAACAAAAATGTTTCACAGAAAGCAGAAGAAAGTTTGTGATCAACTGTTATCAATTAAAATCAATGGTAATTAAATATTACCTGCTCATTTTATTGATGTGCCCACAACAAATCTTTGGCAAGAGAAAACATATTTGTAAAATCATCCTTCTTCACCTCAAAGTAAAGTTTTAACACCCTATAAAGCCACTGTGGTACTAATAAAGAATTGCAAGATAAATTCATATATTTTAGAAAAACTATAACAAAAATTGTGTCTTAAGAAGCTGACTGTCTGTTCCTTGTTCCAAACAGCCATTAATTTGGTTATTACAGAATTTTGATATTTGATCTATTGCATACCATCATTTTAAATAAAATTAATAATCATTATCCTATGATATTTAAAAATAGTTCTTATTCATGCTTCTATATCTTCTATAAATTCATGCATGCATGAATGCATCCCATTTACTGTTTTTAAAAAGAGCCCTTCTATGGGAGAAAAGTATATGTGAATTGGATAACACACTTATTCTTTTGAGTTTCCTCCTGTTTCAGCACATATAATTAAATTGTGTGCTATAGATGGTGTTTTAAAATGTTGAACAATCAAATTTTAAGTTGTATATTAATAGTCAATATTGTATCTCAGAGCTTACAATTGCTTAAAATTGTTCATCCCTTAGATGCTATTAACCCTCAAGCTTGCAATTGCTTATGGAACTTATATGAAAAAATAAAGTTCCTTTAAGAAGACTGTTTTTGGTCAGTTAAGAAATTGTCCTGGGTTGCCAGGAAAAGACCCCCAGGATTTTCTTTTGTGTTATAGAGGTTTGCATAAAGCTTTAACTGATAAGGATTACAGATAGCTCCTGAAAAGATACAAACTCAGGATCCTTATAATTATTTGGGTTTTACACCTACTAATCAAGCTGGTTTTCCCTAGAAGATAGTCATTAGCAGAGACAATTTAAGGACTTTGAATGATTTTCAAAAATTTTTAGGTGATATTAATTGGCTTCTCCCCTATTTAAAGTGTACTACAAGGGAATTGAAACCTTTGTTTGATAGTCTAAAAGGGAGTTCTAATCCAACCTCCTATAGATCTTTAACCAAAGAAGGATGGCTGGCCTTATAAGTAGAAAAAGCTATTGAAGAGCAATTTGTCACTTATATAGATTACTCTTTGCCTTTACATCTGTTAATTTTTAATATGCCTACAGGATTGTTATGGCAAAATTCTCCTCTAATGTGGATACATTTGAGGATTTCTCCTAAACGTAATATCTTGCCATATTATGAAGCAGTAGCTCAGACAGTTATCCTTGGAAAGAAGCAGGCACTAACTTATTTTGGCAAAGAGCCAGATATTGTAAAACGATGTCCTAAGTATATTACATTATCTCCAGTGCCACATTTAGGAGTTAACCCACGAGGTCTTATGCCTAATCATATTGGGCAAATGGATGTAACTCATTATGTGGAATCTGGAAAATTAAAATATATACATGTTTGTATTGACACGTGTTCAGGATTTCCTTTTGCTTCTCTGTATACAGGAGGTGCCTCTAACAATGTAACTGATCATTGCCTACAAGCCTTTAATGCCATGGAATTGCCAAAACTTATTAAGAGAGATAAAGGAGCATCCTATTTTAGCAAGAATTTTACTTTATTTTGTAAAGAATTTGGCATCAAACATAAAACTGGAATTCCTTATACCCCCATGGGACATGGAATAGTTGAACGCGCTCACCGTACTTTAAAAAAAATGGCTATATAATCTCATTCTTTATATATTCAAATAGTAATGGTTTAATATAATATTTTGGTATTTTTAGAGAATGTGCATGTCAAATTATAAAAAATTTGCTCTGGTGTCCTCAGTTCCTAACTGTTTCCACATAATGGTGTTAATTAATCAATTGCTGCAAATGAATGCTCTTATTTCTGATTAATAAATAAATCAGTTATGCACATGTGACTATTAATAACTTTTCAAGCATTTTAGTTACAAGCACTCTTCAAGAGAAACAATTGAAAGTGTAATTAGTCACTGCCTATGTTTTATTAAAACTGACTATAAAAGTCAAGTATTTAAGATGTTTTGTCAACAATTTAATTGGGAAAATACACAAGGGGCTGAGTGGGGTTTATGCGTCTATAAAGAGGAAAGAGATTTTGGAGTGACTTTCAAAATCCAGTTACTTAAGAACACCCCATCCTTAGGGTCAGCTGCTATAGGCCCCAACCCTATTCTGCATCCCTCATCATCAAAAAGACCAAGTCCCCCACAGGTTGTTACCCTGGGTCCATTTGGGATTACTATATTCGGGCCTACTTTACCTGCTGGATCTCCCTCCTCCTCAGAATTGATTTTATCCTTGGTAAATGCATCAATTGCCAATATGCATGCAGCTAATGCTACCCAATGTGAAGAATGTTGGGTGTGCTTTTCTCCTCAACCCCCCTTTTTACAAAGGTGTGGAAACATTTGGATCAATTATTGCAATCAATGATTCCAGGAAACTTGGATAGCACCCCGAGAACCATGACGGGCTCACTCTGAGTCAGGTGTCCAGCCTAGGCTTATGCTTTTTGAGGCCTTCCATGCTTCCTCCTCAGACCTTATTTAAGGTTTGCAATCAGACTATTATTGTAAATGCCACCTCTCAATACCTTGGGACACCTAATGGTACTTAATTAGCATGTTCTACTGGATTTACTACCTATGTGGTGACCCAGACCTTTTTAGCTGCCAGAGATTATTGTGTATTGGTTCAGCTTCTCCCAAAACTGACAGGACACCATGCAGAGGACCTCCTCCAATTCTAGGAGAGAGGCACAGACCTATCCCGTGATAAGAGAGGGCCTATTTCTGCAGTGACCTTACCAGTAATCCTGGGCTTAGGAGCCGCCTAAGCCCAGGATCACCTCCCAACAGCAATACACCCAGCTTATTCTTACTGTGGACAGAGATATACAAGAACTACAAAAGGGCATGAAAATTTTAAAAGACTCCCTTGTCTCTCTGTCTGAGGTAGTATTACAGAGCAGACAAGGCCTTGATTTAATGTTCCTACAAGAGGGAGGGCTATGTGCAACCCTCAAAGAAGAATGCTGTTTTTCTTCTGATAAGACTGGCTTAGTTCAAGATAGCATAGAAAAGGTTAGAATTAGTTTAGAAGAGAGAAAACACAACAGAGAGAAACAAGAATATTGGTATCAAAATTGGTTTTCTACTTCTCCTTGGCTCACTACCCTACTTCCCAGCCTTTTGGGACCTTTCATGGGTATTTTGCTGCTTTTGTCTTTTGGCCCTTGGGCCTTTAATAGATTAATCAGTTTTGTTAAGTCACAGATTGAAGCTGCTTTAAGCAAGCCGGTTGCAGTTCACTACCTTCGATATCCAAGACTCAGACAAAGATCTCCCTTCCACTGATGCAGAAAGAGCAGCTGCTGGCCTCCAGTTTTCCTCCCTTGCTGCAAATGCAGAGTCCTCTTGGTTCCTCAAGCCATGGAGACAATAGAGATGAGGAGGGTGACCTCCAGCTCCTAATATAGCCTAAGAGCCACAAATTGTGTTATTACCATTGGCATAATTATTGTGGGTACAGCCCACAGAGGCCTTGCTGAATCTGAGTTTGACGATTCTCCTTTAGGAGCTGCACAGGACTCAGACCTGTGCATACTGGTTCGTGATAATAGGAATCCAGTATGGGCACCAGCATGGGTTCGAGGCTAAGCACTGCAGGGGAAGGTCCAACTAAACCATTTCTGAGTTCTCTGAGAGGCACAACTGGTTTGAACGGAGGTTGGTATCTATTTCCAGTTACAGCCAAAAAATCTTTCTAAGACTCTGCCTCCCCTCCCCAAAAGATACCAAGAGCCATGAATGTGGGTTGTGACAGCACCCATGAGAGGAATTGGGTCAATGCTCCCCCAGCAGGTTAATGCCCACTCATCCAAGGATGAGAAGATCACTTAATCACCTCAGTTAAGTGTGGCCTTACTAAAATTAATTCAAAGGGGGGAGATGTTGGAGACCATACTGTGAGAAAGTAAGCCTTTCACAGTTTCCCACCCTAATAAACCAAATGGCCTTGTGTTGGGAGCCGGTCACCTCCTCCTCCCTATCCCTTCCTGGCACCTAAGACCCTAAAATTTTGAATTATAGTCCCCTCTTCCTTATCTCTTCCTGAACCCCAAGACTTCTAAGGAGCTGAATTATGTGCTGAGCCCAGCTTGACACCCCAGGGTGTTAAGGAGGAATCTACATTCCTGAGATAAGACTCAGGGTGCCTCCTGCCTGCAGTCAGAATTCAGCCTTCATGTCCCCAGATGCCTAATTCTTTGTTCTTTGTTAATTCCCCCTCAGCCCCTCCCTATTTCCCCTCACTGTGTGCTTATAACCTGGATTTTCAGGTTAATAAACTCAGACCTTGACAGGAATCCTCCTTGGTCTCGCTCTTTTTTCCTGCCCATTTCTCTTCAGGTTTGCTGTTCCCCTCATACCCACGAATAACTGGGTCCTGCTGGATGGGACAGCTAAGGATCCTGAGTTGAGACATGGCTACATTGTTTTTACAGTCCCTGAAGCACTGAAGATTCTGTGCCATGTTCCACAGTAACACTTTCATGGAATTAATGTTTCTTTTATTCAAATACATTGATTTATTGTAATCAATTTGAGATCTCTCCATATCAATGAAATTACACTATACTGAAGATAGCCTGTATGATTTGTGGAACTTAATTTATTCATTTTAATGTTTCTGTGTGTCTAAATGTGTGTGTGTGTGTGTGTGTGTGTGTGTATGTGTGTGTGTGTGTGTATACATGTTGTTCTGTGTCTATGCACATGTGTGAGCATGAGTTTGGAGGTCAGAAATTCAATGTTTGGTTTCTTCATCAATTACTCTGTATCATTTCTTTTCTTTCTTTCCTTTCTTTCTTCCTTCCTCTCTTTCTTTCTCTTTCTTTCTTTCTTTCTTTCTTTCTTTCTTTCTTTCTTTCTTTCTTTCTTTCTTTCTTTCTTTCTTCCTTCCTTCCTTCCTTCCTTCCTTCCTTCCTTCCTTCCTTCCTTCCTTCCTTTCTTTCTTTCTTTCTTTCTTTCTTTCTTTCTTTCTTTCTTCTTTTTTGAGACAAGTTTTCTCAGTATAGCCCTGGCTGTCCTGGAACTCACATTGTAAACCAGGCTGGTCTCGAACTCAGAAATCCGCCTGCCTCTGCCTCCCAAGTGCTGGGATTAAAGGTTTGTGCCACCATGCCTGGTTGTATTAGTTCTTTTAGGAAAAAAGTAATAATTTTTATTGTCAGTCTGCATTTATTCCTCACTAATGGATACCAGAACGCAGCCAGCCAGCAGCTCAGGAGAGACAGGAAGCAATTGGAAGATCTCTAACCTGGTGGGAACAACAGATTCTGTAGGGCTCTAGCCTTGTGGAAATGACCATAGTGTTACAGTTCTCTGTGGGGTAATTGGGGGAACTGCAAGTGTCCATCCAGATCTCTGCTCCCTTGGCATCCTTAGAGCTAGTGATGGCTAGTTGTTTGGAAGATTTAGCCAGAGCCATGAGGGGAATGGTGGGATGTGGCTGCAATTAAACAATCAACCCCAAAACTCATCCAATAGCCATAGCAGCAAGCAGATGCAGCCAGGCTGCTGGACA
The DNA here is from genome assembly GCF_000001635.26 of Mus musculus. Taxonomy (NCBI): domain Eukaryota; kingdom Metazoa; phylum Chordata; class Mammalia; order Rodentia; family Muridae; genus Mus; species Mus musculus. The sequence goes on along the minus strand of NC_000070.6, from coordinate 122,000,974 downwards.
GAACCAGGGTCCAGGGATGATTTCTTTAGGAGAGAAAACACTTCCCTGGCATGTTTCAGCTCAGTAACAGACACCCTCAAATGCTTCTTGATGGAATAACTTGTACACTTTATTCCTTATTGCCGGGATTGCCTGAGCCCAAGAGGGTAGATGCAGGGCACAGAATAAGACTCTGGAGATGGCTTTAAAGTCTGAGATTCTCAGGGTGTTCTAGTTCTCTAACTATAATGAAATGCTGATGATAACTTCTAAAAAGTCCTAAAAACTTTTTTTGCTCTTTCAGAGGGTAAAAGACTGCTGGCTTAAGTGATTAACCCTGTAGCCTAATAGCAGAGCATTAATCAATATGGCCTTTGTTCTTTCTTAGCAGGAACTGTGGAGGTCTAACTTTCAGCCTGGTAGTCTGAAGTAGCAAGAAGAAAATGGGGCACTTAGAGAAGTGGTTATAGAGTTTATCTCTAGGTTGTAAAACCTTTCCTGTGAAAGCTATCTAATGGGAAAAGCAGAAAGATTCTAAGTGGGGAAAAGGAAAAAATTCTAGTAAGGGAAAATTCTTCTAATGAGAAAATACTCATAGGTGGGGGCAAAGGAAAAAAATCTACTCTAAATAGGAAAAGTCAAAAAATTCTTCTCTCTCTTCTCATCTCTTTGTCCTCAGTACTTAAACATCTTTCAGAATACAGGATCACATATTTAAATGTTCATCAAAAGTTCACACACAAAATCAAATCATAAATTGAAATAGAAGTTTACAACATACAATGTTTACATGCATATCCATTAGGAGTAATTATCTGACTACACATCTATCACCTGCCACAGGTTCATTGTAAGTTGAAAACCATAAGTAAGTTATTAGTGAAGTTTTGTATATACAAACACATTTAATATTTTGTCTTCTGCCCTACCACTTATAATAAATCATTAGTTCTCTTTTTACAACCTCTTCATATGTACGCTGACTATGAGAAAGTCTGGTTGCTGTCTAAGAGCAATTAACTGATCACTTGGGAGACTGGCAGAGTTCTCATTGCAGTTTTGACTATCAGAAAAGGACCTAATATCAGTCCCACTATAAAAGAGCTTAATAATCACAGATATAATTTTAGAAATTCTTATAGGATCATCATTAAGACTTAAGTCTTCTATTTGTCTATATAACATCACTACAAGACAGTACTTCTTCATGGATCTCTTCCAAAGGGGTGTGCTATTCCTTAGTGATTGTTATATATGTTTAATAATAACAGGGAAAGTATGTTAATAGTAGGAATCTTTCCTAAAATGATTCCCTTACCTTACAGTCTTGCTTAATAAAGGCAAAACTGTCACAGGTTATATAATGATCTGAAGCAGACTATTTCATGGTGATCACCTGCTTGTCCCATTATGGCTCCTGACACCTTATAAGCATATTTTGAGGGTGGAGTGGAACCCAGGGATAGATGCTTGCATTGGCTCAGCCTGAGATATTAGGGATGCTTTATTTGCAAGATGAAGGACCTCAGGTTTAGATCTCCATGACTGGTTATGGTCCTCTTAGTGGTGTGTCATGGTCAAGTATCTCGTGACAGATACAGTCCAGCTGGGAGAAGGGTTACACCCGCCTTTCTCAATTATGAGATTTAGGAGGGTTGTCCTTGCTCAACATTAACAGATCCTCTGACTGGTGTAACAGTCTACTTATTACATGTATCCTTTCCTTCCTTCCTTCCTTCCTTCCTTCCTTCCTTCCTTCCTTCCTTCCTTCCTTCCTTCCTTCCTTCCTTCCACCCTCCTTTGCTCTCTCCCTCCCTTCCTCCCTCCTTTCTTTTCTTTTCTTTTCTTTTCTTTTCTTTTCTTTTCTTTTCTTTTCTTTTCTTTTCTTTTCTTTTCTTTCCTTTCCTTTCCTTTCCTTTCCTTTCCTTTCCTTTCCTTTCCTTTTCTTTTCTTTTCTTTTCTTTGTGATTATTTTATTTCAAATGTTATCCCCTTTCCTCCCTGGAAACTTCCCCTACTACCATGAAGGTGCTCCCTACTCACCCTTCCACTCATCCACTCCTGCCTCCCCACCCTGGCATTCCCCCACACTGGGGCATTGCTCCTTCCAAGGACCAAGGGCCTCTCTTCCCATTGATGTCAGACAAGGCTATCCTATGCTACATATGGGGCTAGAACCATGGGTCCTTTCATGTGTACATAGTTGGTGGTTTAGTTCCTAGAGGCTCTAGGTGGGGTTAGTTAATATTATTGTTCTTCCTATGGGGCTGCAAAGCTCTTAAGCTCCTTAAGTCTTTGCTCTAACTCATCCAATGGTGACCCTGTACCCAGTCCAATGGGTGGCTATGAGCAACTGCCTTTGTGTTTGTCAGGCTCTGGTAGAGGCTCTCAAGAGACAGCTATATCAGGTTCCTGTCAGAAAGCACTTCTTGAAATCCACAGTAGTATCTGGGTTAGGTGTCTATATGAGATGGATTCCCAAGTGGGACAGTCTCTGGATGGTCTTTCCTTCAGTCTCGGCTCCACACTTTGTCTCCATTTGCTCTCATGAGTATTTTACTACCCCTTCTAAGAAGGTTTGAAGCATCCACACTTTGTTCTTCCATATTCTTGAGCTTCATGGGGTCTTTGAATTGTATCTTGGGTATTCGTAGCTTTGGTGCTAATATTCACTAATCAGTGAGTAAATACCATGTGTGTTCTTTTGTGATTGGGTTACCACATTCAGGATGGTATTTTCTAGTTCCATCCATTTGCCTAAGAATTTCATTTAGTCACTGTTTTCAATAGCTGAGTAGTACTCCACTGTATAAATACACCACATTTTCTGTATCCATTCCACTGTTGAAAGACATCTGGGTTTTTTCCAGCTTCTGGCTATTATAAATAAGGCTGCTATGAACATATTGGAGCATGTGTCCTTGTTCTAGTTTGGAGAACCTTTTTGGTATATGACCAGGGGTGGTATAGCTGGGTCCTCAGGTAATACTATATCCAATTTTCTGAGGAACCACCAGCAGGAGGGGGAATGGGGTAGGGCTTTCTGGGGGCAAAATTGAGAATTGGGATAACACTCAATATCACCCAACCAGACCCATTTGAACCAGCACCATTTGTTGAAAATGCTGTCTTTTTTCCACTGAAAGGTTTTAGATCCCCTTTTTCAAAGGTCAAGTGACCATAGGTGTGCGAGTTCATTTCTGGGTCTTCAATTCTATTACTTTAATCTACCTGCCTGTCTGTGTACCAATACAATTCAGTTTATATGACTATTACTCTGTAATACAGCTTGAGGTCTGACATGCTGATTCCACCAGAGGTTCTTTTATTTTTGAGAATAGTTTTTGCTATCCTAGGTTTTTTGTTATTCCAAATGAATTTGCAAATTGCCATTTCTAACTCTATGAAGAATTGAGTTGGAAATTTGATGAGGAATACATTGAATGTGTAGATCGCTTTCAGCAAGAAGGCCATTTTTACTATAATAATCCTGCTAATCAATGAACATTGGAAATGTTTCCATCTTCTGAGAACTTCTTAGATTCCTTTCTTCAGAGACTTGTCAAACAGGTCTTTCACTTACTTGGTTAGAGTCACACCAAGGAAATTTATAATATTTGTGACTATTGTGAAGAGTGTTATTGCCCTAATTTATTTCTCCACCTGTTTTTCCTTTGAGTAGAGGAAGGCTACTGATTTGTTTGAGTTAATTTGATATCCAGCCACTTCATTGAAGATGTTTATCAGGTATAGGAGTTCTCTGATGAATTTTTTGGGATCACTTATATATATTACCATGTCATCTGCAAATAGTGATATTTTGACTTCTTCCTTTACAATTTGTATCCACTTGATCTCCTTTTGTTGTCTAATTGCTCTGGCTAGGAATTCAAGTACTATATTGAATAGGTAGGGAAATAATGAGCAGCCTTGTATAGTCCCTGATTTTAGTGGGATTGCTTCAAATTTCTCTCACTTTAGTTTGATGTTGGCTACTGGTTTGCTGTAGATTGCTTTTATTATGTTTAGGGTATGGGCCTTGAATTCCTAATTCGTCCAAGAAATTTATCATTAATGGGTGTTGAATTTTGTCAAAAGCTTTCTCAGCATCTAATAATATGATCATGTGGTTTTTCTCTTTAATTTTGTTTATGTAGTAGATTACGTTGATGGTTTACTGGTTATTAAACCATCCCTGCATCCCTAGAATGAAGTCTACTTGATCATGCAGGATGATCATTTTGATGTGTACTTGCATTTGGTTTTCAAGAATTTTGTTATATATATTTTGCATCCATATTCATAAGGGAAATTGGTCTAACATTCTATTTTTGTTGGGTCTTTGTGGGGTTTAGGTATCAGAGTAATTGTGACTTCATAGAATGAATTGGGTATAGTTCCTTCTGTTTCTATTTTGTGGAATAGATTGAGGAGAATTGGAATTAGGTCTTCTTTGAAAGTCTGATAGAACTCTCCACTAAACCCATCTAGCTCTGGCTGGGTTTTTTTTTTTTTTTTTTTTGGTTGGGATACTATTAATGACTACTTTGAATTCTTTAGAGGATATGGGACTGTTTAGATCATTAATCTAGTCCTGATTTAACTTTGGTACTTGGTATCTGTCTAGAAAATTGTTCCTTTCATCCAGGTTTTCCAGTTTTGTTGAGTATAGTCTTCTGTAGTTGGATCTGATGTTGTTTGGATTTCCTCAGATTCTGTTGCTATGTTTCTCTTTTAATTTCTGATTTTGTTAATTAGAATACTGTCCCTGTGCCCTCTAGTTTGTCTGGCTAAGTGTTTATCTATCTTGTCGATTTTTTCAAAGAACCAGCTGCTGGTTTGATTCATTCTTTGAATAGTTCTTTTTGTTTCCACTTGGTTGATTTCAGCCCTGAGTTTGATTAATTCTTGCTGTCAACTCCTGTTGGTTGAATTTGCTTCCTTATGTTTTGCATCTTTTAGATGTGCTGTCAAGTTGCTAGTGTATTCTTTCTCTAGTTTCTTTATTGTAGCACTCTGAGCTATGAGATTTTCTCTTAGAACTGTTTCATTGTGTCCCACAAGTTTGGGTATGTTGTAGCTTCATTTTCTTTAAATTCTAAAGAGTCTTTAACCTTTATTTATTTCTTCCTTGACCAAGTTATCATTGAGTAGAGTGTCATTCAGCTTCCACATGAATGTTGGCTCTCTACTATTTATGTTGATATTGAAGATCAGCCTTACTCCATGGTGATCTTACAGGATGCATGAAAAAATTTTAATATGTTTTATCTTTGAGGCCTGGTATGTGACCAATTATATGGTCAGTTTTGGAGAAGGTTCCATGAGAAGAAGGTATATCCTTTTGTTTTAGGATAAAATGTTTTGTAGATATCTGTTAAATCCATTTGTTTCATAACTTCTGTTAGTTTCACTGTTTCTGTTTAGTTTCTGTTTCTAGGATCTGTCCATTGGTGAGAGTGTGGTGTTGAAGTCTCCCACTATTATAGTGTGCAGTGCAATGTGTGCTTTGAGCTTTACTATAGTGTCTTTAATGAATGTGGAAGCTCTTGCATTTGGAGCATTGATGTTCAGAATTGAGAGTTCATCTTGGTAGATTAAAACTTTGATGAGTATGGAGTACCTCTCCTTCCTTGAGTTTTTTTTTTTTTTTTTTTTTTGACAAATTTGGGTTGGAAGTCGATTTTATTTGATATTAGAATGGCTACTCCAGGGCGCAAGCCCCTTCCGCTCCACTCAAGCCCCGGGCTACCATGCCAGCAGAGTCTTGCCCAACACCCGCAAGGGCCCACACAGGACTCCCCACGGGATCCTAAGACCTCTGGTGAGTGGAACACAGCGCCTGCCCCAATCCAATCACGCGGAACCTGAGACTGCGGTACATAGGGAAGCAGGCTACCCGGGCCTGACCTGGGGCACAAGCCCCTTCCGCTCCACTCGAGCCCCAGGCTACCTTGCCAGTGGAGTCGCCTGACACCCACAAGGGCCCACACAGGATTCCACACAGGATCCTAAGACCTCTAGTGAGTGGAACACAACTTCTGCCAGGAGTCTGGTTCGAACACCAGATATCTGGGTACCTGCCCTGCAAGAAGAGAGCTTGTCTGCAGAGAATACTCTGCCCACTGAAACTAAGGAGAGTGCTACCCTCCAGGTCTGCTTATAGAGGCTAACAGAGTCACCTGAAGAACAAGCTCTTAACAGTGACAACTAAAACAGCTAGCTTCAGAGATTACCAGATGGCGAAAGGCAAACATAAGAATCCTACTAACAGAAATCAAGACCACTCACCATCGTCAGAACGCAGCACTCCCACCCCACCTAGTCCTGGGCACCCCAACACAACCGAAAATCTAGACACAGATTTAAAAACATTTCTCATGATGTTGATAGAGGACATCAAGAAGGACTTTCATAAGTCACTTAAAGAATTACAGGAGAGCACTGCTAAAGAGTTACAGGCCCTTAAAGAAAAGCAGGAAAACACAGCCAAACAGGTAGAAACCATTAAAGAAAAACAGGAAAACACATCCAAACAGGTAATGGAAATGAACAAAACCATACTAGAACAAAAAAGGGAAGTGGACACAATAAAGAAAACCCAAAGTGAGGCAACGCTGGAGATAGAAACCCTAGGAAAGAGATCTGGAACCATAGATGCGAGCATCAGCAACAGAATACAAGAAATGGAAGAGAGAATCTCATGTGCAGAAGATTCCATAGAGAACATAAACACAACAGACAAAGAAAATACAAAATGCAAAAGGATCCTAACGCAAAACATCCAGGTAATCCAGGACACAATGAGAAGACCAAACCTACGGATAATAGGAATTGATGAGAATGAAGATTTTCAACTTAAAGGGCCAGCTAATATCTTCAACAAAATAATGGAAGAAAACTGCCCAAACATAAAGAAAGAGATGCCCATGATCATACAAGAAGCCTACAGAACTCCAAATAGACTGGACCAGAAAAGAAATTCCTCCCGACAAATAATAATCAGAACAACAAATGCACTAAATAAAGATAGAATATTAAAAGCAGTAAGGGAGAAAGGTCAAGTAACATATAAAGGAAGGCCTATCAGAATTACACCAGACTTTTCACCAGAGACTATGAAGGCAAGAAGAGCCTGGACAGATGTTTAAGACACTAAGAGAACACAAATGCCAGCCCAGGCTACTATACCCGGCCAAACTCTCAATTACCATAGATGGAGAAACCAAAGTATTCCACGACAAAACCAAATTCACACAATATCTTTCCACGAATCCAGCCCTTCAAAGGATAATAACAGAAAAGAAGCAATACAAGGATGGAAATCACGCCCTAGAACAACCAAGAAAGTAATCACTCAACAAACCAAAAAGAAGACAGCCACAAGAACAGAATGCCAACTCTAACAACAAAAATAAAAGGAAGCAACAATTACTTTTCCTTAATATCTCTTAATATCAGTGGACTCAATTCCCCAATAAAAAGACATAGACTAACAGACTGGCTACACAAACAGGACCCAACATTCTGCTGCTTACAGGAAACCCATCTCAGGGAAAAAGACAGACACTACCTCAGAGTGAAAGGCTGGAAAACAATTTTCCAAGCAAATGGACTGAAGAAACAAGCTGGAGTAGCCATTTTAATATCGGATAAAATCGACTTCCAACCCAAAGTTATCAAAAAAGACAAGGAGGGACACTTCATACTCATCAAAGGTAAAATCCTCCAAGAGGAACTCTCAATTCTGAATATCTACGCACCAAATGCAAGGGCAGCCACATTCATTAGAGACACTTTAGTAAAGCTCAAAGCACACATTGCACTTCACACAATACTAGTTGGAGACTTCAACACACCACTTTCTTCAATGGACAGATCTTGGAAACAGAAACTAAACAGGGACACAGTGAAACTAACAGAAGTTATGAAACAAATGGACCTGACAGATATCTACAGAACATTTTATCCTAAAACAAAAGGATATACCTTCTTCTCAGCACCTCACGGGACCTTTTCCAAAATTGACCATATAATTGGCCACAAAACAGGCCTCAACAGATACAAAAATATTGGAATTGTCCCAAGTATTCTATCAGACCACCATGGCCTAAGACTGATCTTCAATAACAACATAAATAATGGAAAGCCAACATTCACGTGGAAACTGAATAACACTCTTCTCAATGATACCTTGGTCAAGGAAGGAATAAAGAAAGAAATTAAAGACTTTTTAGAGTTTAATGAAAATGAAGCCACAACGTACCCAAATCTATGGGACACAATGAAAGCATTTCTTAGAGGGAAACTCATAGCTCTGAGTGCCTCCTAGAAGAAACTAGAGAGAGCACATACTAGCAGCTTGACAACACATCTAAAAGACCTAGAAAAAAAGGAAGCAAATTCACCCAAGAGGAGTAGACGGCAGGAAATAATCAAACTCAGGGGTGAAATCAACCAAGTAGAAACAAGAAGAACTATTCAAAGAATTAACCAAACAAGGAGTTGGTTCTTTGAGAAAATCAACAAGATAGATAAACCCTTAGCTAGACTCCCTAAAGGGCACAGGGACAAAATCCTAATTAACAAAATCAGAAATGAAAAGGGAGACATAACAACAGATCCTGAAGAAATCCAAAACACCATCAGATCCTTCTACAAAAGGCTATACTCAAGAAAACTGGAAAACCTGGACGAAATGGACAAATTTCTGGACAGATATCAGGTACCAAAGTTGAATCAGGATCAAGTTGACCATCTAAACAGTCCCATATCACCTAAAGAAATAGAAGCAGTTATTAATAGTCTCCCAACCAAAAAAGCCCAGGACCAGACAGGTTTAGTGCAGAGTTCTATCAGACCTTCAAAGAAGATCTAATTCCAGTTCTGCACAAACTATTTCACAAAATAGAAGTAGAAGGTACTCTACCCAACTCATTTTATGAAGCCACTATTACTCTGATACCTAAACCACAGAAAGATCCAACAAAGATAGAGAACTTCAGACCAATTTCTCTTATGAATATCGATGCAAAAATCCTCAATAAAATTCTCGCTAACCAAATCCAAGAACACATTAAAGCAAACATCCATCATGACCAAATAGGTTTTATTCTAGGGATGCAGGGATGGTTTAATATACGAAAATCCATCAATGTAATCCATTATATAAACAAACTCAAAGACAAAAACCACATGATCATCTCGTTAGATGCAGAAAATGCATTTGACAAGATCCAACACCCATTCATAATAAAAGTTTTGGAAAGATCAGGAATTCAAGGCCCATACCTAAACATGATAAAAGCAATCTACAGCAAACCAGTAGCCAACATCAAAGTAAATGGAGAGAAGCTGGAAGCAATCCCACTAAAATCAGGGACTAGACAAGGCTGCCCACTTTCTCCCTACCTTTTCAACATAGTACTTGAAGTATTAGCCAGAGCAATTCGACAACAAAAGGAGATCAAGGAAATACAAATTGGAAAAGAGGAAGTCAAAATTTCACTTTTTGCAGATGATATGATAGTATATATAAGTGACCCTAAAAATTCTACCAGAGAACTCCTAAACCTGATAAACAGCTTCGGTGAAGTAGCTGGATATAAAATAAACTCAAACAAGTCAATGGCCTTTCTCCATACAAAGAATAAACAGGCTGAGAAAGAAATTAGGGAAACAACACCCTTCTCAATAGTCTCAAATAATATAAAATATATTGGTGTGACTCTAACTAAGGAAGTGAAAGATCTGTATGATAAAAACTTCAAGTCTCTGAAGAAAGAAATTAAAGAAGATATAAGATGATGGAAAGATCTCCCATGCTCATGGATTGGCAGGATCAACATTGTAAAAATGGCTATCTTGCCAAAAGCAATCTACAGATTCAATGCAATCCCCATCAAAATTCCAACTCAATTCTTCAATGAATTGGAAGGAGCAATTTGCAAATTCGTCTGGAATAACAAAAAACCTAGGATAGCAAAAAGTCTTCTCAAGGATAAAAGAACTTCTGGTGGAATCACCATGCCAGACCTAAAGCTTTACTACAGAGCAATTGTGATAAAAACTGCATGGTACTGGTATAGAGACAGACAAGTAGACCAATGGAATAGAATTGAAGACCCAGAAATGAACCCACACACCTATGGTCACTTGATCTTCGACAAGGGAGTTAAAACCATCCAGTGGAAGAAAGACAGCATTTTCAACAATTGGTGCTGGCACAACTGGTTGTTATCGTGTAGAAGAATGTGAATCGATCCATACTTATCTCCTTGTACTAAGGTCAAATCTAAGTGGATCAAGGAACTTCACATAAAACCAGAGACACTGAAACTTATAGAGGAGAATGTGGGGAAAAGCCTTGAAGATATGGGCACAGGGGAAAAATTCCTGAACAGAACAGCAATGGCTTGTGCTGTAAGATCGAGAATTGACAAATGGGACCTAATGAAACTCCAAAGTTTCTGCAAGGCAAAAGACACCGTCAATAAGACAAAAAGACCACCAACAGATTGGGAAAGGATCTTTACCTATCCTAAATCAGATAGGGGACTAATATCCAACATATATAAAGAACTCAAGAAGGTGGACTTCAGAAAATCAAATAACCCCATTAAAAAATGGGGCTCAGAACTGAACAAAGAATTCTCACCTGAGGAATACCGAATGGCAGAGAAGCACCTGAAAAAATGTTCAACATCCTTAATCATCAGGGAAATGCAAATCAAAACAACCCTGAGATTCCACCTCACACCAGTCAGAATGGCTAAGATCAAAAATTCAGGTGACAGCAGATGCTGGCGTGGATGTGGAGAAAGAGGAACACTCCTCCATTGTTGGTGGGATTGCAAGCTTGTACAACCACTCTGGAAATCAGTCTGGCGGTTCCTCAGAAAATTGGACATAGTACTACTGGAGGATCCAGCAATACCTCTCCTGGGCATATATCCAGAAGATGCCCCAACAGGTAAGAAGGACACATGCTCCACTATGTTCATGGCAGCCTTATTTATAATAGCCAGAAGCTGGAAAGAACCCAGATGCCTTTCAACAGAGGAATGGATACAGAAAATGTGGTACATCTACACAATGGAGTACTACTCAGCTATTAAAAAGAATGAATTTATGAAATTCCTAGGCAAATGGATGGACCTGGAGGGCATCATCCTGAGTGAGGTAACACATTCACAAAGGAACTCACACAATATGTACTCACTGATAAGTGGATATTAGCCCCAAACCTAGGATACCCAAGATATAAGATACAATTTGCTAAACACATGAAACTCAAGAAGAATGAAGACTGAAATGTGGACACTATGCCCCTCCTTAGAATTGGGAACAAAACACCCATGGAAGGAGTTACAAAGACAAAGTTTGGAGCTGAGATGAAAGGATGGGCCATGTAGAGACTGCCATATCCAGGGATCCACCCCATAATCAGCATCCAAATGCTGACACCATTGCATATACTAGCAAGATTTTATCGAAAGGAACCAGATGTAGCTGTCTCTTGTGAGACTATGCCGGGGCCTAGCAAACACAGAATTGGATGCTCACAGTCAGCTATTGGATGGATCACAGGTCTCCCAATGGAGGAGCTAGAGAAAGTACCCAAGGAGCTAAAGGGATCTGCAACCCTATAGGTGGAACAACATTATGAACTAACCAGTACCCCGGAGCTCTTGACTCTAGCTGCATATGTATCAAAAGATGGCCTAGTCGGCCATCACTGGAAAGAGAGGCCCATTGGACAGGCAAACTTTATATGCCCCAGTATAGGGTAACGCAAGGGCCAAAAAGGGGGAGTGGGTGGGTAGGGGAGTGGGGGTGGTCGGGTATGGGGGACTTTTGGTATAGCATTGGAAATGTAAATGAGCTAAATACCTAATAAAAAATGGAAAAAAATGGCTTCTCCAGCTTGTTACTTCAGACCATATGCTTGGAAAATTGTTTCCCAGCCTTTTACCCTGAGCTAGGGTCTGTCTTTGTCCTTGAGGTGAATTTCCTATAGGCAGCAAAATGTGTGTTCTCTTTATGTAGCCAGTCTCTTAGTCTATTTTTATTCAGGAATTGAATCCGTTAATATTAAAAGATAGTAAGGAAAAGTAATTTTTGCTTCCTGTTAGTTTTGTTCTTAGAGTTGGGATTCTGCTCTTGTAGCTGTCTTCTTTTAGGTTTGTTGAAGAATTTATTATTATTATTATTATTATTATTATTATTATTATTATTATTATTGCTTTTTCTAGGGTGTACTTTCCCTCCTTGTCTTGGAGTTTTCCCATTATTATCCTTTGAAGGGCTTTATTTTAGAAATTTTTTTGTGAATTTGGTTTTGTCATGTAATACTTTGGTTTCTCCATCTATGGTAATTGAGAGTTTTGCTGGGTATAGTAGCCTGGGCTGGCATTTGTGTTCTATTTTGGTTTGTATTACATCTGCCAGGATCTTTTGGCTTTAATAATCTCTGGTGAGAAGACTGGTGTAATTCTAATAGGTCTGACTTTATATGGTACTTCATATTTTACCTTACTGCTTTTAATATTCTATGTTTATTTACTGCATTTGTTATTCTGATTATTATGTGGGAGGAATTTCTTTTCTGGTCCAGTCTATTGGGAGTTCTGTAGGCTTCTCATATGTACATGGGCATCTCTTTCCTTAGGTTAGGGAGGTTTACTTCTCTAATTTATTGAAGATATTTACTGGTCCTTTATGTTGAAAATCTTCATTCTCATCTATACCTATTATCCTTAGGATTGGTCTTCTCATTGTGTCCTGTATTTCCTGGATGTTTTGAGTTAGGATCCTTTTGCATTTCTTTTATTGCTGTGTCCATGTTTTCTATGGAATCTTCTGCATCTGAGATTCTCTCTTCCATATCTAACATTCTATTGGTGTTGCTTGCGTCTAGGTTTTCTTATTTCTTTCCTAGGATTTATAACTCCAAAGTCGTCTCCGTTTGTGTTTTCTTTATTGTTTCTACTTCCCTTTTTAGATCTTGTATGGTTTTGCTCAATACCTTCACCTGTTTGGTTGTGTTTTCCTATAATTATTAAGAGATTTTTGTTTTTCACTCTTTAAGGACTTCTACCTGTTTAGCAGTATTCACTTGTATTTCTATAAGTGTTGCATTAGTCAGGGTTCTCTAGAGTCACAGAACTTATGGATAGTCTCCATATAGTAAAGGAATTTATTGATGACTTACAGTCTGCAGTACAATTTCCTACAATGGTTCAGTAGTAGCTGTGAATGGAAGTCCAAGAATCTACTAGTTAGTCAGTCCCACAGGGCAAGAGGTGAAGGAGTGAGAGTGAGACTCCCTTTTTCCAATGTCCTTATATGGTATCCAGCAGAAGGTATTCTACCACACCTTTAATCTCAGATGACCTTGAACTCTGAGATCTTTCTACCTTAATCTTCTGCAATCCATAGCCACTATGCCTTAAGATCTCCATACCAAGATCCAGATCAGAAATTTCTATCTTCCAGCCTCCAGATTAGGGTCACTTGTCAGCCTTCCAATTCTGGATTGTAGTTCATTCCAAATATAGTCAAGTTGACAACCAGGAACAGCCACTACAAGTTTGTTATTAATTTATTTCTTAAAATCCTCTAGTAGCATCATGAGATATGATTTTAAGTCTGAATCTTGCTTTTCCAGTGTTTTGGCATATCCAGGACTCACTGTGGTGGTAGTATTGGGTACTGATGATGCTGAGTGGTCTTGGTTTCTGTTCATAAGATTCTTACATTTGAGTTTCACAATCTGGCAGTCTCTTGTGTTAGATGTTCTAGCTGTTTCTGGCTGGAGCTAATTCCTCCTGTGATTTTTTAGCCTCTGTCAGCACTCCTGGGACTCCAACTCTCTCCTGAGTCCCACGGGTCAGAGTACTCACTGTAGGCAAGCTCTCGTCTGGTGGGGATGTCACACAGAGGTCTAAGGATCAGCTCTGCCTCCTTGCCAAGGATGAAGGCCTGAAGGGACCCTGTCCAAGAAGCTCCACTGCTTCTGCATACCACATACTCTCCTGTACAGACTGGTCTCTGAGAGGCCTAGGATAGAAGATGGCATCTCACCTGGGTCAGGGGTTCAAAGCCCTCCCTGAAGGCCAACTCTCCTCTGGCAGGGAAGGTGCACAGAGATCTGAGGATCAGCTCTGCCTCCTGGATGAGGATGAAATCCAGAAGGGGCACTCTCTAAGAAGCTCTGTTGCCTCTGCAGCCTGTGTGCTCTCCTGCATTGACAGGTCTCTGATAGAACCAGGATAGAAGATGTGTCTTTATTTCTAATACTAAGAAGCCAGAAACACCCCAGATGCCCCTCAACAGAGGAATGGATACAGAAGATGTGATATATATTCACAATGGAATTCTACTCAGCTATTAAAAACAGTGACCTCATGAAAGTCTTAGTCAAATGGATGAACTAGAATATATAGTCCTGAGTTAGGTCACAAAAGAACACACATGGTATACACTCACCAATAAATGAATATTAGCCCAAAAGCCTGGAATACTCAAGATCAATTCACAGATCACATGAAGCTCAAGAAGATGTAGACAAATTTTTGGATACTTCTGTCCTTCTTAGAACGGGAAAGAAAATACCTATATGAGGAGATACAGGAACAAAGCATGGAGCAGAATTTGAAGGAAAGACCCTCTAGAGACTGGTCTACCTGTTGATCCTTCTGATATACATTTACCAAACCCAGACACTATTGTGGATATCAAGAAGTTCTTGCTGAGAGAAGCCTGATATAGTTGTCTCCTTAGAAGCTCTGTCAGTGCCTGACAAATACAGAAGTGGATGCTCTCAGACAACCATTGCATTGAGCATAGTATCCCCAATGGAGGAGCTAGAGAAAAGACTGAAGGAGCTAAATATGTTTGCATGCCCATAGAAGAAACAACCATATGAACCATCCAGTACCCACAGAGCCTCCAGGGACTAAACTACCAACCAAAGGGTACACATGGAGGGACTTATAGCTCCAAATGCATATGTAGCAGAGGATGCCTTGTTGTTTGTCAATGGGAGGAAATGTCCTTGGTCCTGTGAAGACTCGATGCCCCAGTGTAGAAAAATGCCAGGTCAGGGAAGCAAGAGTGGGTGGGTTGATGAGTAGGGTAGGGGAATGATAGGATAGGGGGGTTTCAGAGGGGAAACCAGAAAATGCGGTAACATTTGAAATGTAAATAAAGAAAATATGTAGTTAAAAAAAAGAGTTGTGAGAAGAATTATAGGCCATTAGTGGAAAGGACACACCACAGAAAAACCAACATTGTCAACTAACCTGGATCCATGGGAGTTCTCAGAGTCTAAAACACCAGCCAAAAACATACAGGGACTGTGACAAGGTACCCAACATATATGTCATATATGTAGCAGACATGCAGCTCCGTATGTAGGCTAGTGTTCATGAAACAAGGTGTGCCTGATCTGGCAGAGATGTGATACCAGGGATGGAATAAGTCCAGCAGGACCCAACCTTAAGGGGAAGGGTAATTGAGGAGGGATTTGTGAGGGAGTGGGGGGGGGGGCTGGAAGGTTGAGCAGCATTTGGGATGGGAAGATAGAGAGAATTATGGAAGGAAGGAGAGAAAGAGAGAGACAGAGAAGGAGAGAGATAGAAGGAGGGCAAGGGATAGAGAGGGATAAATATGAAGTTCATAATATACAGTGTCCTGGAGTCTGAGCAGAGGGTCTGTTGTAATATTTTTTTGGCTTTCTTGATGGTACAGCATGCACTCTACAAAGGGCAAGTGCTTAGCTTTCAGAACCAAGAATCCAGTGGAATGGGAGATGCACATACTTCCAAGACATCCTCTACAGAGAATATCTTCTTTTTGGATGGATGTATTACTTATAATTAAAAAAATTTTCTCAGCTTATAGGAATGGGTAGAATAAAAGGTGGCATATCAGGTAGGCTGAAAGGATTTCAGAACAGAGACAGGAAGAGGAGGACCTGACTATAAGGAGGAGATGCAGGTTACCTGAGCAGAATCTGTCAAATGGCAGAACTAAGACTAGAATGAATGGGATATTAATTTATGAACTAGGCAGAGAACAAGATAACACTTGTGGCCAAGGGTTTTGTAAATATATTTTGAGTCTCAGAATTATTATTCTAGAAGCTTGTGGCCAGGAGTAAAAACACCCATTTATAACAACTCTATTCACTTCACTCTTGATTGAGAATTAACATTTGTTTATTGTGTGTCAGAATACCATTACCACTTTTTTCTCAAGCATCACATTCAGTTCAATAATAACCCATGGGTTCTCAACTTCTCAGTATAAGAAGATGGAAGCTAGAGTATGAGTCCAGCCTCCATGATAAGATAAAATACTTGTTTTACAGGTATGAGTACAAGTACACAAGATTTTTAATGAATTTTTATTGTTCATTTTATTTTTTCCATTTCAAATATTATCCCCCTCACCAGCTTCTCCTCCACAAAACTTCTCCCCCTCAATCCTTTACAATGGGAGTACAAAAGAGTTAAAGAACTCTAAAAACATAACAAGACAAAAATAAAATTTAGAAATGGTGTATGTGTGTTTGTGTGTGTTTGGAGAAAAATGAAAGCATAGATTAGTAGTTAAGAGTGTGTGTTACATTTGCAGATTATCTAAGTCCCAACCATATTATCTGGTGACTTACACCAGTTCTTGGGCTGCCCCATGAATTCTGGGAAGCGAACCTGGGTATGCTGTAAGACCATCTAATGCTCTTAACCACTCAGCCATCTCTCAAGTCCCAGTTTTAAAAATTAACAATTCAATCTTGCATGGTGGTGGACACTTTTCTTCCACCATTATGGACTGCCTTATTGTTGTATGAATGTCCAGGGCAACAGGACTAGATAATTAGAGCTTATCTCAAAATAAATAAATACTAGTAGAGAAGGGTCTCAGCCTTTAAAAGCATTGACATTGCTTCCCAACACCCACATTGCAGCTCACAACTCCCATTTAGAAATAGTTATTTGGGGATGATTCCAAACTTTGTTCTCAGAATGTTAGTAGTCCAATCCAAAACATTTGGAAAACACCAACCATGAATGAGTCTGTGGCTGTGGCTCAATTCAGAATAAATCTCATGGCTCCTCTGCATCATATGAGATCTGGATGCAGCAAAAAGCAGCCACAATACTATGGGAAGTTTTATTGGCCTTTTTCGCTCCACAAAGTCATGACAAGCAAAGATAAGCAAACACAAACAAAGCTTTGCAAGGTGACCCAATGGAAAAACATACTCTCACTGTCTGTGGGGTTATATTTTTATACTTCACACATCCTCCCAAGCATCCTCTCAAGCCAAATATCATATTCCCTCTCACAAAATAGGCTTCAGACAAAGACCTCATGTGTGTTCTCAGCAAAATATCTGCTCAAATGTCTACTTCAGCAAAACTTTCTCTCATAAGATATTTTTCCAGAAAATTGTCATATGAAACAACAGAATCTTCAAAGATTCTACTTCATATCCCCTATTCTTTTTAAAAACTTGTCTTTTTTCTAATATTAACAGTATACACACAAAAGAAATAATTATAAGAACTATAAAGCTAGAACTTTATATCTCAGTTTAAATAAATGGCTTATGTACAATATAACCAAACAATAGTCTAACAAAATAACTTGAAACCTTTTAGTGGTTATGGCCCCTCAGTCATGCTGGAAGTCTTGAGTTCAATCCCCAGACTTGGGAAATTTGAGAATTCAGGACAGGTGAGAAGTTAGGGGTAATTTTAGATGATGGAGCATCGCAAACATTTACCAGAGACTCATAATCCTCTCTTGGAGAGAAAGTTTGAGCCCATAGAAGACGAGGAAGTCCAGAAGAAGTTGTCCAGACTGAAAACACTCATCATGCTACAGGTCAGAAAATGGCCTCTTATCTGACTACAACCAATGGAAGAACTACCTTTCTATTTCTTGGAAAGAGGGAGGGAGATAAAAGATTAAGCCCAGTGGATTAACTAGAGGTCAGTGGGAGGTATGACACCAATGACCCCAGGGATTCATCATCCCTCAATGCAGTGATCTAGAAAGCAGAGGAGGTTCAGAGACAGAGTGGAACTAATTCAGGGACACCTCAGGCAAGAAAAAAGGGTTATCCTTGAATGTCCTGATGCTGTACTTGTTCTCTGCCTTGCAAGAGGTCACATTGGTTGCTCTAAGAGGCTGTCTCCTGATTGAGTAACATGTTGGGAAAGGATGTGGAAAGAGAAGTCAGGAGACTGGACTCAAAGTACTGGCAGGTTTATTTCAGAGACCTTTGGAAGAGCTCATACTATGCAAACATGTTATTCTTACAGCCTAAGAACATTTCCCAAGATAGGACAAGGGGTGAGGAAGGAGGGGCTATATGCATAAGAAGGAGACTAAACTATTCTTTCCAGACAGAGTTAGCCTTTTGCAGTTAGGTTGTATCTCAGAGATCAAAATGGATGCAGAAAACTACTATGTTCAATATGCTTCCACATGCTATGGGATTTCCTTGGGACCATGGGGTGGAGTTTGCAATATCTGGACAAGTGACTTCAGGTCTCTGGAAGGTCAGGTGAGGGCTATTAGCCAGTTTGCCATCTGAGCCATCCCTCAAGCTAAACTACTCCCCAAACTCCAGCCACCACTCATAACACAAGGTTTTACTCTATAACCTTGATTTTCCTGGTTGTATAGGCCAGTCCTTCCTTAAATATCAGAATTCTTTTTTTTTTCCATTTTTTATTAGGTATTTCGCTCATTTACATTTGCAATGCTATACCAAAAGTCCCCCATAGCCACCCACCCCCCTCCCCTACCCACCCACTCCCCTTTTATGGCCCTGGCGTTCCCCTGTACTGGGGCATATAAAGTTTGCGTGTCCAATGGGCCTCTCTTTCCAGTGATGGCCGACTAGGCCATCTTTTGATGCATATGCAGCTAGAGTCAAGAGCTCCGGGGTACTGGTTAGTTCATAATGTTGTTCCACCTATAGGGTTGCAGATCCCTTTAGCTTCTTTGGTACTTTCTCTAGCTCCTTCATTGGGGGCCATGTGATCCATTCAATAGCCGACTGTGAGCATCCACTTCTATGTTTGCTAGGCCCAGGCATACTCTGACAAGAGACAGCTATATCAGGGTCCTTTCAGCATAATCTTGCTATTGTATGCAATGGTGTCAGCATTTGGAAGCTGATTATGGGGTGGATCCCCGGATATGCAAGTGTCTACATGGTCCATCCTTTTATCTCAGCTCCAAACTTTGTCTCTGTAACTCCTTCCAAGGGTGTTTTGTTCCCACTTCTAAGGAGGGGCATAGTGTTCACACTTCAGTCTTCATTTTTCTTGAGTTTCATGTGTTTAGGAAATTGTATCTTATATCTTGGGTATCTTAGGTTTTGGGCTAATATCCACTTATCAGTGAGTACATATTGTGTGAGTTCCTTTGTGAATGTGTTACCTCACTCAGGATGATGCCCTCCAGGTCCATCCATTTGGCTAGGAATTTCATAAATTCATTCTTTTTAATAGCTGAGTAGTACTCCATTGTGTAGATGTACCACATTTTCTGTATCCATTCCTCTGTTGAGGGGCATCTGGGTTCCTTCCAGCTTCTGGCTACTATAAATAAGGCTGCTATGAACATAGTGGAGCATGTGTCCTTCTTACCAGTTGGGGCATCTTCTGGATATATGCCCAGGAGAGGTATTGCTGGATCCTCCGGTAGTACTATATCCAGTTTTCTGAGGAACCGCCAGACTGATTTCCAGAGTGGTTGTACAAGCCTGCAATCCCACCAACAATGGAGGAGTGTTCCTCTTTCTCCACATCCACGCCAGCATCTGCTGTCACCTGAATTTTTGATCTTAGCCATTCTGACTGGTGTGAGGTGGAATCTCAGGGTTGTTTTGATTTGCATTTCCCTGATGATTAAGGATGTTGAGCATTTTTTCAGGTGCTTCTCTGCCATTCGGTATTCCTCAGGTGAGAAATCTTTGTTCAGTTCTGAGCCCCATTTTTTAATGGGGTTATTTGATTTTCTGAAGTCCACCTTCTTGAGTTCTTTATATATGTTGGATATTAGTCCCCTATCTGATTTAGGATAGGTAAAGATCCTTTCCCAATCTGTTGGTGGTCTTTTTGTCTTATTGACGGTGTCTTTTGCCTTGCAGAAACTTTGGAGTTTCATTAGGTCCCATTTGTCAATTCTCGATCTTACAGCACAAGCCATTGCTGTTCTGTTCAGGAATTTTTCCCCTGTGCCCATATCTTCAAGGCTTTTCCCCACTTTCTCCTCTATAAGTTTCAGTGTCTCTGGTTTTATGTGAAGTTCCTTGATCCACTTAGATTTGACCTTAGTACAAGGAGATAAGTATGGATCGATTCGCATTCTTCTACATGATAACAACCAGTTGTGCCAGCACCAATTGTTGAAAATGCTGTCTTTCTTCCACTGGATGGTTTTAGGTCTCTTGTCGAAGATCAAGTGACCATAGGTGTGTGGGTTCATTTCTGGGTCTTCAATTCTATTCCATTGGTCTACTTGTCTGTCTCTATACCAGTACCATGTAGTTTTTATCACAATTGCCCTGTAGTAAAGCTTTAGGTCAGGGATGGTGATTCCACCAGAGGTTCTTTTATCCTTGAGAAGAGTTTTTGCTATCCTAGGTTTTTTGTTATTCCAGATGAATTTGCAAATTGCTCCTTCTAATTCGTTGAAGAATTGAGTTGGAATTTTGATGGGGATTGCATTGAATCTGTAGATTGCTTTTGGCAAGATAGCCATTTTTACAATGTTGATCCTGCCAATCCATGAGCATGGGAGATCTTTCCATCTTCTGAGATCTTCTTTAATTTCTTTCTTCAGAGACTTGAAGTTTTTATCATACAGATCTTTTACTTCCTTAGTTAGAGTCACGCCGAGATATTTTATATTATTTGTGACTATTGAGAAGGGTGTTGTTTCCCTAATTTCTTTCTCAGCCTGTTTATTCTTTGTGTAGAGAAAGGCCATTGACTTGTTTGAGTTAATTTTATATCCAGCTACTTCACCAAAGCTGTTTATCAGGTTTAGGAGTTCTCTGGTGGAATTTTTAGGGTCACTTATATATACTATCATATCATCTGCAAAAAGTGATATTTTGACTTCCTCTTTTCCAATTTGTATCCCCTTGATCTCCTTATGTTGTCGAATTGCTCTGGCTAATACTTCAAGTACTATGTTGAAAAGGTAGGTAGAAAGTGGGCAACCTTGTCTAGTCCCTGATTTTAGTGGGATTGCTTCCAGCTTCTCTCCATTTACTTTGATGTTGGCTACTGGTTTGCTGTAGATTGCTTTTATTATGTTTAGGTATGGGCCTTGAATTCCTGATCTTTCCAAAACTTTTATCATGAATGGGTGTTGGATCTTGTCAAATGCTTTTTCTGCATCTAACGAGATGATCATGTGGTTTTTGTCTTTGAGTTTGTTTATATAATGGATTACATTGATGGATTTTCGTATATTAAACCATCCCTGCATCCCTGGAATAAAACCTACTTGGTCAGGATGGATGATTTCTTTAATGTGTTCTTGGATTCGGTTAGCGAGAATTTTATTAAGGATTTTTGCATCGATATTCATAAGAGAAATTGGTCTGAAGTTCTCTATCTTTGTTGGATCTTTCTGTGGTTTAGGTATCAGAGTAATAGTGGCTTCATAAAATGAGTTGGGTAGAGTACCTTCTACTTCTATTTTGTGAAATAGTTTGTGCAGAACTGGAATTAGATCTTCTTTGAAGGTCTGATAGAACTCTGCACTAAACCCATCTGGTCCTGGGCTTTTTTTGGCTGGGAGACTATTAATAACTGCTTCTATTTCTTTAGGGGATATGGGACTGTTTAGAAGGTCAACTTGATCCTGATTCAACTTTGGTACCTGGTATCTGTCCAGAAATTTGTCCATTTCGTCCAGGTTTTCCAGTTTTGTTGAGTATAAGCTTTTGTAGAAGGATCTGATGGTGTTTTGGATTTCTTCAGGATCTGTTGTTATGTCTCCGTTTTCATTTCTGATTTTGTTGATTAGGATTTTGTCCCTTTGCCCTCTAGTGAGTCTAGCTAAGGGCTTATCTATCTTGTTGATTTTCTCAAAGAACCAACTCCTCGTTTGGTTAATTCTTTGAATAGTTCTTCTTGTTTCCACTTGGTTAATTTCACCCCTGAGTTTGATTATTTCCTGCCGTGTGTCTCTGTTCTGCAAATCTTGCAAATTATGTGTTGATACACCTAGCTTTCCTAATTGCTGTTGAACAAAATTTGATCAAACTAGTAGCATCTAGGTGCCAGGTAAATAGTAAATGTTAAACCTATGTTAGATTCTTGGTTTTGTATTTTTGAGCCACTGCTTTTTGTATCCCAGGCTAGTATCAAATTCACTTTGTAGCCATGATTAATCTTGAACTTCAGATCCTCCATTTCCTGAGTGCCAAGATTAAAGACAAGTGTCACCACAGCCATGTATATGTGTCTTCCCTTTAATTGACAGGTATGTATAGATCACAATATGGGGCTTTGTTTTAAAATTCTCTGAATCTCAGGAAGACTAGGTGAGAGAGAGGGAACAAAATTAACTGTGATCATGGGTGTCTGGTCACATGTGTGCATTTCAGAAACAAACTTTTGGAGTTGGTCTCTCCTTCCATCAGGAACCTAACAATATAAGTCATCTATTCGTGTGTGCCTGGCAATCACTTTCAATCAACTCAGACACCTTACCAGACTGAAATTAATAAATATAAATAAGGGATGAGCGTAAGTACAGAGATATTCACTCTATTTTCTCTGCTTTTGCATGAATTCCTAATTTTCCCATAATAAAATTTAAATTAAACAGGATTAATGCTATAGAGATCTAAGTACACCTCCCTTGTCACCAATTGAACTCCAGACACATATTTCAACTGTCAGAAGTACAGGTCTATTGCTTGCCATCCCTACATGTAAGCTTACATGTGAATGCTGCATCCTTTGCCTTCACAGCAAAGTTACCTGCCTGTCTGAGTAGAATGACACAAATATGCTCTGTCCCTCTCCACTGGCTCACTGTCTCTGTAAATAACAATAATGTTCAGCTTGATGCTTACTGATAACTTTAGAGTCATCCTTGACTCCTGTCATCTGTGCATGACATTCCATCAACAAATATGACTCATTCTCACCACCCTGCTGAGAGCAGTCTTACTTGTCAATCTATCTGAGCTGTTACAAAAGCCTTCTCACTGGTCTCCTTGATTATATGGTTTGCCTCTGAAGTTGTCCTCCACAAGTATCCAAGAAATGCATTTAAGAACATCCCCTGTGTGTAGTGAGTGTACAGCAGGTAAAGTCAGATGTCAAGACTGACATCCTGAGGTCAGTTACAGAGTCCCTTATAGATGAAAGACAGAACTGACTCTCCTAAATTGTCCTCTGACCTTCAAAAGAACACCATGGCATATGTATTACAAGATACAATAAATAAATGAATGTAATAAAAATTGTTTTGGAGAGCTGGAGACTTGGCTAGTAATTGACTGTGCACAGTTCTAATAGAAACTCACCTTAGAATCCCAACACCTACATCAGTTGTTTCACAGATGCCTGTTCTCCATCTGCAGAGGCTCTGAAACCCTCTTCTGGACTTTCTGGCACCTGCATACACATTCAAACACATGTATGTTATTTGCATATTAACTGCCACATGTCTGGAACCATCTTCCCTCAAAAGTGTTTGGGAGAGATGGCCACCTAATGATTCATTTGTGACACAGAATTCTGACATCCTGAGGAACTACCTACTTCTTCATTAGTGGTCAATAGTTTTATGTACAATGCAAGAATGGTATTTTACAAGGGCTGTTATCTTAGTGTAGAAATCAAACTATTAAGCGTATTCTTTAAATGTGTGGGTGCTAGGTTTGATGGCACATGTTTATAGTTCAGCACTCAGAATGCTTGCCCAGAAATGTCACTAGAGTTTGAGGCCAACCTGGGCTGCAAACCAAAGCTACATCTCAATGAGAATTCAGAAATTCAAAATATTTGGTGGATACAGGTTAGAATAGAGAACAGTTGGGATAAAGAAGTAAAAGTTGGCATTGGAAAGAAGTTTAGTTCTTCAGTCCACATGTCTTCAGTTCAATTCTAAGCATTAACTTCGAAGTTCCCAACTATATATAACTATAATTACAGAGATTCAGACATTCTCTTAAAGATGCATACAGGAAAAACATACACACACAAATATAAATAAGAGCAATTGAAAAAAGCAGGACCTGTCTTACTAAATTTCCAGAAGAAACCAAGTCTTATCTTTCATGGGAGGTATTGGGCATCTCTGAGACACTGCACTCCTGGAAAATACAAGGTGGCTGTCAGCTGTGGTGGTCAGAATAGAATATATTAACAATCACTTCACAGATGAATCTTTTTAATAAGTAATATATTTCAAATCAACAGATTTATACGACTTTCCTCTGAAAACCCTGAACATTAGTCTTATCTTCATAAATAAGAAATCAAGAGTGGCTGGGGAGATGTCTCAGTCATTGAAATTTTAATGCAAATATGTAGAAATGAGCCTGGATTGTATGGCCTTCTTTTTTAAAAAAATAAAAAATAAAAACGAAAAGAAACAGTTCCAAGTAGAGTAGTAATCTGGAATATCAGCACTGTGGAGGTACAGACAGAAGGTCTCTAGGACTGCCAATCATTACATGTAGCTTTATATTGAGCTCAAGGTTGAGAGATTTTCTTGTCGTCGTCATCATCATCATCATCATCATCATCATCATCATCATCATCATCATGTTGTCCAGCAGGTACACATTAAACAAATAAATATAGTTTAAAAATTTTAAATATCCAGTAGTTGGTGGCACAGGGCTTTAATCACAGCACACCTGAGGCTAAGTGTGACCTGTTATATACTGCCATTTCCAGGACAGCTAGCACCACACAGAGAAAGGTTGCAGGAAATAACAGCAAAACATACAAAGAGCCCTATCCCACAAGGTTTTATTTATTTATTTATTTATTTATTTATTTATTTATTTATTTATTAGTTCATTTATTCAGCTCTTTCTTTCATTACTTACTTACTTACTTACTTACTTACTTACTTACTTACTTACTTACGTAGAGGACAGGAGAAATAACTAGGTGGTCAAGAGTGTTTGCTTTTCTTACAAATGATTCAAGTCCTCTTCCTAGCTTCCCCTATAGGTAGCTAACAATCTCCTATAACTCAAGCCAGAGATGATTTGATGTCTCTCGTTTACCCTCTGGGGAAATGAATTAATATGCATCCCTGCCACTCCAACACACTGCATACAAAAATAATTAATAAAAATATTTTTAAAAAATCTCATAGAAGCAGGGGGAGGTGGTGGGACAGGTTGTTTCCTGGGGAGAAAGTGGGAAAGGGGATAACATTTGAAATGGAAATAAAGAAAATATCAAATTATCACTACTTTCAGACAATATGATAGCATACTTAAGTGACCACAAAAATTCCATCAGAGAACTCCTAAACCTGATAAACAACTACAGTACAGTGGCTTGATATAAAATTAACTCAAACACATCAGTACCCTTCCTCCACTCGAAGGATAAACAGGCTGAGAAAGACATTAGGGAAACCACACCCTTCACAATAGTCACAAACCATGTAAAATAACTTGCTTGGCCAACCAAGCCGAAGATCTGTATGACAAGAACTTCATGTCTCTGAAGAAAGAAATTGAAGATCTCAGAAGATGGAAAGATCTCCCATGTTTATGGATTGGCAGGATTAATACAGTAAAAATGGCAATCTTGATAAAAGCAATCTACAGATTCAATGCATGTCCCATCAAATTTCCAACCCAATTCTTCATAGAGTTAGGAAAAGAAATTTGTGAATTCATTTGGAATAACAAAAATCCCAGAATAGTAAAAACTATTCATAACAATAAAATAACTTCTGGGGGAATTGACATCCCTGAACTCAAGCTGTCTTACAGAGCAGAAGTGTTAAAAACTTCATGGTATTTGTACAGTGACAGATAGGAACAGAACTGAAGACCTGAAAATTAATGCACACACCTATGGGCACTTGATCTTTGACAAAGAAACTACAACCATTCTCTGGAAAAAAGACAGAATTTCAACAAATGGTGGTGGTTCAAGTGGCAATCAGCAGGTAGAACAATGGAAATCAATCCATTAATATGTTCTTGTACAAATTTCAAGTGCAAGTAGATCAAGAATCTCCACATAAAACCATATACGTTGAAACTAAAAGAAAAGAACATGGATAAGAGCCTCCACACACAGAGGTAATTTTCCAGAACAGAACACGAGTAGCTTATGCTCTAAGATCAAATATTGACCAATGGGACCTCATAAAATTGCAATGTTTCTATAAGTCAAAGGGCATTACCAATAACACAAAATGGCAACTAAAAGATTAGGAAAAGATCTTTACAAATCCTAAATGTGATAGAGGGCTGATAGCCAATATATAAAAGAACTTAAGAAGTTAGACTCCAGAGAACCAAATAACCCCATTAATAATGGGGTACAGAGATAAACAAAAAGCTTTCAACTGAGGAATACTGAATGCCTGAGAAGCACATGAAGAAATATTCAACATCCATAGTCATCAGGGGAATGCAAATCAGAACAACCCTGAGATTCGACCTCACACCAGTCAGAATGGCTAAGATCAAAATCTCATGTGACAGCAGATGCTGGCAAGGATGTGGAGAAAGAGGAACACTCCTCCATTGTTGGTGGGAGTGAAAACTGTTGCAACCACTCTGGAAATCAGTGTGTTGGTTCCTAAGAAAATTGATCATAGTATTACAAGTGTACTCAGGTATACCACTCCTAGGCATATACCCAGAAGATGTTCCAAAATTAATAATGACACATGCTAAACTGTGTCCTTTTAAAATTTTTATTAGATATTTTCTTCATTTACATTTCAATGCTACCCCCTTTCCTAGTTTCCTCTCTGAAACTCCTATACCCCCACCCCCAACCTGTTCCCCAACCCACTCACTCCTGCTTCCTGGCCCTGGTATTCCCCTGTACTGGGACATATAATCTTCGCAAGACAAAGGGCCTCTCCTCCCATTGATGGCTGAATAGGCCACCTTCCACTATATATGCAACTAGAGACACGAGCTTGGGGGGTAATAGTTAGTTCATATTGTTGGTCCTCCTATAGGACTGCAAACCCTATTAGCTCCTTGGGTACTTTCTCTAGCTCCTTCATTGGGGGCCCTATGTTCCATCCAATAGATTACTGTGAACATTCACTTCTGTATTTTCATACACTTGCATAGTCTCACAAGAGATAGCTATATCAGAGGCCTGTCAGAAAAATATTTTTGGCATATGCAATAGTGTCTGGGTTTGGTGGTTGTTTATGGGGTAGATCCCCAGGTGGGGCAGTCTCTGGATGATCCTTCCTTCCATCTCAACTCCTAACTTTGTCTCTGTATCTCTCTTCCATGGGTATTTTGCACCACATTCTAAGAAGGAACAACATATCCATACTTTAGTCCTTCTTCTTCTTGAGTTTCATGTGTTTTGCAAATTGTATCTTGGTTATTCTAAGTTTCTGGGCTAATATCCACTTATAAGTGAGTGCATATCAAATGACTTCTTTTGTGATTGGGTTACTTCACCCAGGATAATATCCTCCAGATCAGTCCATTTGCCTAAGAATTTTATAAATTCATTGTTTTTAACAGCTGAGCAGTACTCCATTGTTTAAATGTACCATATTTTCTGTATCCATTCCTCTGATGAGGGACATCTGAGTTCTTTTCAGCTTCTGCCTAATATAAATAAGACTGCTATGAACATAGTGGAGCATGTGACTTTATTACATGTTGGAACATCTTCTGGGTATATGCCCAGGAGTGGTATTGCTGGATCTTCCAGTAGTACTATGTCCAAATTTCTAAGGAACCGCCAAACTTACCAGAGTGGTTGTACCAGACTGAAATCCCACCAGAAATGGAGGATTGTTCCTCTTTCTCCACATCCTCACCAGCACCTGCTGTCACCTGAGCTTTTGGGTTTAGACATTTTGACTGGTGTGAGGTGGAATCTCAGGGTTGTTTTGATTTGCATTTCCCTGATGATTAAGGATGTTGAATATTTGTTTCAGGTGCTTCTCAGCCATTCTCTGTTGCTTAGTTGAGAATTCTTTGTTTAGTCAAGTATCCCATTTTTTAATGGGGATATTTGATTTTCTGAACTCTGGCTTCTTGAGTTTTTTGTATATATTGCATATTAGTCCCCTATCAGATTTAGGATTGGTAAATTTCCTTTCCCAATCTGTTGGTGGCCTTTTTGTCTTATTGACAGTTTCTTTCTATGAGGTCCCATTTGTCAATTCTCGATCTTAGAGCACAAGCCCTTGCTGTTCTGTTCAGGAATTTTTCCCCGGTGCCCATATCCTGGAGTCTTTTCCCCACTTTCTCCTCTGTAAGTTTCAGTGTCTCTGGTTTTATGTGGAGTTCCTTGATCCACTTAGAATTGAGCTTTGTGCAAGGAGATAAGAATGGATCAATTCACATTCATCTACATGATAATCACACATTGAGCCAGCACCATTTTTTGAAAACACTATCTTTTTTCCACTGGATGGTTTTAGATCCTTTGTCAAAGATCAAATGATTGTAGGTCCTTGGGTTCATTTCTGGATCTTCCATTCTATTCCATTGATCTACCTGTCTGTCAATGTACCTGTACCATGCAGTTTTTATCACAATTTCTGTGTAGTATAGCTTGAGGTCAGGAATGTTGATTCTACAAGAGGTTCATTTATTGTTGAGAATAGTTTTTGCTATCCTAGGTGTTTTGTTATTCCAGATAAATTTGCAAATTGCCCTTTTTAACTCAGTGAAGAATTGAATTTGAATTTAGATGTGGGTTGCACTGAATCTGTAGATTGTTTTCAGAAAGATAGCCACTTTACTATATTAATCCTGCCATTCTATGAGGATCAGATGTCTTTCCATCTTCTGAGATCTTCTTTGATTTTTTTTTTTCTTCAGAGACTTGAAGTTCTTATCATACTGATATTTCACTTCCTTAGTTAGAATCACAACAATATATTTTTTATTATTTGTGACTATTGTGAAAGGTTGTTTTCCTAATTTCTTTCTCAGCCTGTTTATCCTTTGTGTAGAGAAAGACCACTGATTTGTTTGAATTAATTTTATATCCAGCTACTGCACTGAAGCTGTTTATCAGGTTTAGGAGTTCTCTGGTGGAATTTTTAGGGTCACTTATATATACTACCATATCATCTGCAAATAGTGATATTTTGATTTCTTCCTTTCCTATTTTATTCCCTTGATTTCCTTTTGTTGTCCAATTGCTCTGACTAGGACTTCGAGTAGAATATTGAATAGGTAGGGAGAAAGTGGGCTGCCTTGTTTAGTTCCTGATTTCAAAATATTCTCTTAATATCTCCTCCTTTTATATCATTAAAAGTGTCCCTTTCTTACAATAATAAACTATATACATTAAAATAGCAATTATGAAAACTATTAAGTAAGGTATATATTCACAAGATTCAGTTCATAGGTATTTGGTAACCTAGAAGAAATTAGTCTATTATTTGTCCTATCTACCTGAGTTAAATTTTCTATACCTAAATCATTTTTTTCAATACTTGCAATGCCAATTAAATACAACATCTTATACCTAAAATTATTTTCTCAAATTCTAAACAAGTTAAGCTTAATTTTGAGACTGCAACTATCTAGTCTTTGACTTCCTCAGAGACTTAGGAAAGAAATAAGTTTTACCTTAATATGCATGAAGTTCAGCACAAACAGTATCCAAAACTATAGAAATGACAGAGAAAGCTTGGTGCCAGAAAAGTTGCCCTAAAATCCTCTATAACTTTGAAAACTCAGTGTCCAGCCTTCTACTCCAGAATATCTAACATTCTTCGTGATGAAACAAAATTATGAATTTCTACTAAAACCTTGGCTTGTCAAAACTCAGCCGTTGACGTTTCTTCATCCATGTTTGCCCAGTTTGGACAACATTCTGTCTACACTGAAGCAAGGGCAGTGTCTTGCCCAGTGGCAGCATGCTGCATCTGAAGCAAATTCTATATAGAGATTCTTTGATGTGCTTTGTCTTCTTTGATGTGGAATGGAGCTGCTGGAATGGGCTCAGGCACATGTCACTGACATGAGGATTTGAAAACTTTGATTATAATGAGAAAATAATTTAAGATATATAAAAAATGAATAAAGAAAGCTTCAGATTTCTTCCCTTCACTATGTTACTAGTATATTAAGGCTACAAAGTTCAGAGATTTAACATTAATCAATGGAGTTCTGGTAATTTATTGTTATAACTCTGGTAAAACCGTACACTGTATGATCCCCTTCACCATCACAAGCTCAAGAGTTTAAATTTCCTTTAATATGGACTTAAAATATTTCATGTTATGCTAAAGCTATATACATTCAGTCTTCTAGATAGATTATAATAGCCACTCTTTCATGGCTTATAGTCATACTGAAAATCAAAACAAAACGGACTTTTGTCCCTTCTGCTCTATGAAAATCTCCTTTCTTCCCTGAGCTCATATTAAAGAGCATCTGTGCTTTAACCCAAAACCAGTTCCCAAGTTTTGATTATGACAGAAAAATATGAGTCTATTTACTTGTCTACTATATGGGTTTCAGTACAGATTACAAACACTGGTAATACTAACCTCCAAAATTTCTCTTCCTCTATAAAAGTGACTCCAGGTAATTACACCTACTTGTTCCTGAGAATGGGGATTGCCCCTGTCCTTGGGATTCTTCATCTTCCCCAATTATAAGACATTTTAATACTGTCCTTAGTCTATATTTTTCTCAGAAGATTTTTACTAAACTGCCAGACTGTTTCCAGGGATCACTTGAGGAATGCGTATTGTTGAGCTCTGAACTTCTTGAAAGTTTATATAAACCAGTACAGCCAATATGATTTTTCCTTGTCTTTCAGCAGGATCAGATAATCTGTTGTTTCAGATAAATGTCCCTTTGCCTTGCTTTTGCCTAGTCTTTCAGCTTTCCAGGTGCTGGTAGAAGTATCCTAGAAGTAGTTACAGAACAGAATACATTATTCATTGTTCCACTGACCAGGGTGAAATCCTAAGTCAAAAGGAAACTCCATAACATAATGGAGAAATGGCTACCTATAATGTCAACTGACACTGTACTCTCATCACCAGTTTAACTGGGCCTTAGTTCTGATTTTCCTCATTGTGCATGATAAATTTCATTTCATGTTTTATTCAAGACAGTATTAATACTATCAAACTTATGGTTTTGAGGAAAAATATAATCTCATATAATAGACAGGCATTATAACACCAACGATTTGATTCAGGTACTGTTATGGTTTGTATATTCTTGGACCAGGGAATGGCACCATTTGGAGTTGTGGTCTTGTTGGAATAGGTATGACCTGGTTGGGGTAGGTGTGCCACTGTGGGTGTGGGCATAAGATCCTCACCCTAGTTGCCTGGAAATCAGTCATCCACTAGCAACCTTTGAATGAAGACGTAGAACTCTCAGCTCTGCCTGCGTCATGCCTGCCTAGATATTGCCATGCTCCCACCTTGATGATAATGAACTGAACCTCTGATCCTGTAAGCCAGCTTCAATTAAATGTTGTTTTTATAAGACTTGCCTTGGTCAAAGTGTCTGTTCACAGCAGTAAAACCCTAACTAAGACAGGTACATATAGACAGGGTTGGGTGTTAGGATCAAATAAAAGAAACTTAGTTTAAGTACTACCTTTCAGCCTTGCTTTAATCATAGGGTGATACTAAATTCAGGATCCCAGGCTCTAGGGGAGTTCAGAAATTCCTGAACAGCTTCTATTGAATATAAATAGTTGTATGAGTTTAGGCATCTAAAGGACAACTTATAAGGGAACAGCTGCCAGTGTCCAGCCATCTCAAGGGCAACTTTTTCATCCTACTGGAATAGTCAATTTAAGATCATGTTTCTACTCCTATCTTGATTGGTGGAAGTTCCATTGCTCAAACCATTAAGTCAAAAAAAATTGGATAATATTATAACCAACCCTGCTCCTCCCTCACTTTGTGCTCTTATATTTTAAATATGCTGTGAAATTTCTCTTCAGGGTCACAGTCCAGCTGCCATGTCTACTTTGTTTTTCTGAAAGATCAGGAGTGGCTTGATTACAGTAACTTTTGTCATCCACATTGATCTGGTGTTTGAGTTATATTTGATATATATTTGGATTTAAGTGGACCACACAATATCCGCAGCCTGTCCAATATTCCCTGTACATATATTTGTATAAGAGGATATCAGATCCCTTGAAACAGAAGTTATGTACAGTTATGATACTCCATATTGAACCTGGATCCTTTGGAAGAGCTGCTAGTAATCTTAAATGCTCAGCCATGTCCTCAGCAGGCCCACAATACTTTAATTTTTAAAACATAGAATCTCATTATATAGTCCTAGATGAAATAGATATGTTAAACAAATTCATCTAGAACGTGTAATCTTACTGTCTCTGCATCCCAATTTTGGAATTTCAGGCATGTGACACCATGTCTGCTATGGAAACATGACTTGAAAACACAGGATAAAATTAAATAAACACATCAAATATTTCATGTAAAATAATGCACTATTTGGCACTTTATGGTAGCCCATGCCTTTAATACAAGCACTTGGAGGCATCATCAGGTGAATCTCTGAGTTCATGTCAGACAGAACCATAGAGTTACTTCTCCTGTAAAATAAAAGTGGACCAGACATGGCAGAGAGTTGTTCTGTTGACACCATGGTAGAAAGTATCACCCCTTTCTTTGAGGTGGTTGTTGCAATTACCTTGCACCCTAAATGAAGACTATACCAGTTACTTCATAATATAGAAATATGAAATCCAGAATAAACAGAGGGGAACAAACAGAGGGGGACACAGCAATATATGGTGTGAAACCATACACTAAATGAATGAATGAATGAATGAATAAATAAATAGATAAACAAACAAATAAATAAATAAAATTAATTTTAAGGATTGGAGAAATGGTGTTTCAGATAAGGACACATACTGATCTCCTCCTGAACTTTGAATTTAAAGCACTTCCATTGGTTGTTTCAGAATTCCCTGCATCTATAGCTCCTGAGGATCTGAGGACCTCTTCTACTCTGCACAGTAATCTATAACCAGATGCACATACCTCTTCCTAGGATATTATTTAATTACTCATTTATATATTTTTAAAAAGTTAATTTAGGTCTAGGGTGAAGGCTCATATGTTAAGAGCTCTGTCAGATCTTGTTGAAGACCCAGGTTTCATTTCCAGCTCTGGAATAGAGGCTCTGAACTGTCCTTGAAGTTCAAATAGCTTCCACACACTCTTCTGAACTCTTTGGGCACTCATTTTGCATGTGGCGTACAGACAAATAGACTAGCAAATATACTAATATGAGATAAAAATAAAAATAATTCATTGAAAAACAAAATGTTATTCTGGCCAGGCCTCTGCAATAGAACCACTCAGATGATCAAAACAGGGAGTTTAACAATTCAGGGTCAACCTGGCATACATAGTAAGATGTTGTATCAGGAAGGAAGGAAGGAAGGAAGGAAGGAAGGAAGGAAGGAAGGAAGAAGGGAAGGAAGGAAGGAAGGAAGGAAGGAAGGAAGGAAGGAAGGAAGGAAGGAAGCAGCACAGTAAAAATATACCTTGAAGGCTAAGAGTTCTGTATGAAGTTAGCAGTAAGTTTGACCAATCTGCACTGGATGGGCTTGATCACATGTGGGTGGGAATTATACAAGGAGGAAATACAGTGGGATGCAAACTTGCTCCTCATTGGATGTAAATAGAATGTACTAGGCAGGAAATAGGTCAGGGTGTATCCTTGCCTCTGATTAGACCTGATGTGAAATGAGATGAATTATCGAGTGTGCCATTTCAAGACCCTCCATATCCTGACTTATGGTGATCTGGGTGCCCAGATATGAACCTGGCCAGTATTTAATGAATATTTAAGTCATTTTTTTCTTTAAATTGTGGCAGTGTTCTTATTTTCCACAGGTAGGATTAACAGAATGACCTTGAGATTCCATCTTACACCAATCAGTATGGATAAGATAAAAAACTGAAGAGCAGCCTATGCTGGAGAGGATTTGGAGAGGGAAGCACTGCTGGGTTTGCAAATTTGTACAACCACTCTGGAAATCAATCTGTTAGTTTCTCATAAAATTGGTACTAGTTTTACCTGAAGGCACAGCTATACCACTCCTGAGCATATACCCAAAAGACATTCCACCATACCACAAGGACACATGCTTCATTATGTTCATAGCAACTTTACTCATAATATCAAGAACTGAAAACAACCCAACAGTTCTGTAATGACAGGCCCTCTTATGGAAGAGTTGGAAGAAGGATTGAAGGCACTAAAGAAGATTGGAACATCACAGGAAGGCCAACAGTCAACTAACCTTGACCTTTATGAGCTGAGAGACTGAGCCACCAACCAAAAAGCATACACAGGATCAACCAAGCCCACTGGCCCATATATAGCAGACATGAATCTCTGTCTCCATGTGGCTCCCACAACACCTGGAGTGAGTGATGTCACTAAAGCTGTTGCCTGTCTGTGGAATTTATTCCCTAACATGGCCACCTTGTCTAACCTCAGTGGTAAAGGATACACCTAACCCTGAAGAGTCCTGATGTGCCAGGGTGGTAGGATACCTAGGGCAGAGTGGGGCACATCCTTCTGATAAGAAGATGAGGGTGGGACAAGTCCCTTCCAGTCTGCACCAGCACTGGGGCACCTTGGGCTTGGAGTCTGCAGGCACCCCCAAGGTCAGCACAGGACCCTCCACCGGATCTTAAGAACTCTGGTGAGTATAACACAACTTCTGCTCCAGTCCAATTGCGCGGGACCTGAGACTGCATTAATTAGGGAAGCAGAAAACCCGGCCTGACCAGGGTCACAAGTCCCTTCCGGTCTGGGCCAGCACTGGGGCATCTTGGGCGCGGACTCTGCGGACATCACCAAGGTCCCCACAGGACTCTCCATGGAATCTTAAGACCTCGGGTGAGAGGATCACATCTTCTGACAGGAGGCAGGTTTGAATACCAGATATCTGGGCACCTTCCCTTCAAGAGGAGAGCTTGCCTGCAGAGAGTACTCGGAACATTGAAACTCAGGAGAGAGCTAGTCTTCCAGGTCTGTTGATAAAGGCTAACATAATCATCTGACGAACAAGCTCTAACAAGAGACAACTATAACAACTAACTCCAGAGATTAACAGATGGCAAACGGTAAATGTAAGAATCTTACTAACAGAAACCAAGACCACTCACCAACATCAGAACCCAGCACTCCCACTTTGCCCAGTCCAGGGCACCCCAACACATCCGAAAAGCTAGATTCGGATTTAAAAGCATATCTCAAGAAGGACTTTAATAACTCACTTAAGAAAATAGAGGAGAAAACTGCTAAACAGGTAGAAGACCTTAGAGAAGGAAGCACAAAAATCCCTTAAAGAATTGCAGGAAAACACGAACAAACAGGTGATGGAATTGAACAAAACCATCCAAGACCTAAAAAGGGAAGTAGATACAATAAAGAAAATCCAAATAGAGGCAACGCTGGAGATAGAAATCCTAGGAAAGAAATCTGGAAACATAGATTCGAGCATCAGCAAGAGAATACAAGAGATGGAAGGGAGAATTTCAAGTGCAGAAAATTCCATAGAGAACATCAGTACAACAATCAAAGAAAATAAAAATGCAAAAATATCCTAAGTCAAAACATCCAGAAAATCCAGGACATAATAAGATGTCCAAACCTACGAATAATAGGAGTAGATGAGAATGAAGATTTTCAAATTAAAGGGCCAGCAAATATCTTCAACAAAATTATAGAAGAAAACTTCCCAAACCTAAAGAAAGAGATGCCCATGATCATACAAGAAGCCTACAGAACTCCAAATAGACTGGACCAGAAAAAAATTCCTCCTGACACATAATAATCAGAACAACAAATGCACTAAATAAAGATAGAATATTAAAAGCAGTAAGGGAAAAAGGTCAAGTAACATATAAAGGCAGGCCTATTAGAATTACACCAGATTTTTCACCAGAGACTATGAAAGCCAGAAGATCTTGGACAGATGTTATACAGACCCCAAGAGAACACAAATGCCAGCCCAGGCTACTATACCCAGTGAAACTCTCAATTACCATAGATGGAGATACCAAAGTATTCCACGACAAAAACAAATAAACACATTATCTTTTCATGAATCCAGCCCTTCAAAGGATAATGACAGAAAAAATATATATACATAAGGACAGAAAACAAACCCTAGAAAAAGCAAGAAAGTAATACCTAAAAAAAAAACAACAAAACAAAAAGAAGTAAGCCACAAGAACAGAATGCCAACTCTAACAACAAAAATAATAGGAAGCAATAATTTATTTTCCTTAATATCTCTTAATATCAATGGATTCAATTCCCCAATAAAAAGACATAGACTAACAGACTGGCTACACAAACAAGACCCAACACTTTGCTGCTTACAGGAAACCCATCTCAGGGAAATAGACAGACACTACCTCAGAGTGAAAGGCTGGAAAACAATTTTCCAAGCAAATGGTCTGAAGAAACAAGCTGGAGTAGCCATTCTAATATCGAATAAAATCGACTTCCAACACAAAGTTATCAAAAAAGACAAGGAGGGACACTTCATACTCATCAAAGGTAAAATCCTCCAAGAGGAACTCTCAATTCTGAATATCTATGCTCCAAATGCAAGGGCAGCCACATTCATTAAAAAAACTTTAGTAAAGCTCAAAGCACACATTTCACCTCACACAATACTAGTTGGAGACTTCAACACCCCATTTTCATCAATGGACAGATCGTGGAAACAGAAACTAAACAGTAACAGAGTGAACAAACAGAAGTTATGAAACGAATGGATTTAACAGATATCTACAGAACGTTTTATCCTAAAACAAAAGGATAAACCTTCTTAGCACCTCATGGTTCCTTCTCCAAAATTGACCATATAATTGGTCACAAAACAAGCCTCAACAGATACAAAAATAATGAAATTGTCCCACGAATCCTATCAGACCACCATGGACTAAAGCTGATCTTCAATAACAACATAAATAATAAAAGCCAGCATTCACGTGGAAAATGAACACTCTTCTCAATGATACCTTGGTCAAGGAAGGAATAAGAAAAGAAATTAAAGACTTGTTAGAGTTTAATGACAATGAAGCCACAAAATACCCAAACTTAAGGGACACAATGAAAGCATTTCTAAGAGGAAAACTCACAGCTTTGAGTGCCTCCAAAAAGAAACTAGAGAGAGCACATACTAGCAGCTTGACAACACACCTAAAACTCTAGAAAAAAGGAAGCAAATTCATCCAATAGGAGTAGAAGGCAGGAAATACTCAAACACAGGGTGAAATCAACCAAGGGGAAACAAGAAGAACTATTCAAATAATCAACCAAACAAGGAGCTGGTTCTTTGAGAAAATCAACAAGATAGATAAACCCTTAGCTAGACTCACTAGAGGGCACAGGGACAGCATCCTAATTAACAAAATCAAAAATGAAAAGGGAGACATAACAACAGATCCTGAAGAAATCCAAAATACCATCAGATCCTTCTACAAAAGGCTATGCTCAACAAAACTGGAAAACCTGGACGAAATGGACAAATTTCTAGACAGATTCTGGGTACCAAAGTTAAATCAGGATCAGGTTAATGATCTAAACAGTCCCATATCCCCTAAAGAAATAGAAGCAGTCATTAATACTCTCCCAACCAAAAAAAAAAGGTAATAAATAAAATAATAAAGCCCAGGACTAGATGGGTTTAGTGCAGAGTTCTATCAGATCTTGAAAGTAGATCTAATTCAAGTTCTGCACAAATTATTCCACAAAATAGAAATAGAAGGTACTCTACCCAACTCATTCTATGAAGCCACAATTACTCTGATACCTAAATCACAGAAAGATCCAACAAAGATAGAGAACTTCAGACCAATTTCTCTTATGAATATCGATGCAAAAGTACTCAATAAAATTCTCTCTCACTATCTGAATCCAAGAACACATTAAAACAATCATCCATCCTGACCAAGTAGGTTTCAACCCAGGGATTCAGGGATGGTTCAATATATGGAAAACCAACCACGTAATCCATTATATAAACAAACTCAAAGACAAAAACCACATGATCATCTCATTAGACTCGGAGAAAATATTTGACAAAATCCAACACCCATTCATGATAAAAGTCTTGGAAAGATCAGGAATTCAAGGCCCATACCTAAACATGATAAAAGCAATCTACAGCAAACCAGTAGCCAACATCAAAGTAAATGGTGAGAAGCTGGAAGCAATCCCACTAAAATCAGGGACTAGAAAAGGCTGCCCACTTTCTCCCTATCTATTCAACATTGTACTTGAAGTCCTAGCCAGAGCAATTCGACAACAAAAGGACATCAAGGGGATACAAATAGGAAAGGAAGAAGTCAAAATATCACTTTTTGCCGTTGATATGATACTATATATAATTGACCCTAAAAATTCCACCAGGGAACTCCTAAACCTGAAAAATAGCTTCAATGAAGTAACTGAATATAAAATTACACAAACAAGTCAATGACCTTTCTCTACACAAAGAATAAACAGGCTGAGAAAGAAATTATGGAAACAACACCCTTCTCAATAGTCACAAATAATATAAAATATCTTGGCTTGACTCTAATTAAGGAAGTGAAAGATCTGTATGATAAGAACTTCAAGTCTCTTAAGAAAGAAATTAAAGAATATCTCAGAAGATGGAAAGATCTCCCATGCCCCTGGATTGGCAGGATCGACATTGTAAAACTGGACATCTTGCCAAAAGCAATCTACATATTCAATTTAATCCCCATCAAGTTTCCAACTCAATTCTTCAATGAAGTAGAAAGAGAAATCGGCAAATTCATCTGGAATAACAAACAACCTAGGATACCAAAAACTCTTCTCAAGTATAAAAGAACCTCTGGTGGAATCACTGTGTCTGACCTAAAGCTGTACTACTGAGCAATTGTGATAAAAACTGCATGGTACTGGTATAGCGACAGACGAGTAGACCAAAGGAATAGAATTGAAGACCCAGAAATGAACCCACACACCTATGGTCACTTGATCTTCGAAAAGGGAGCTAAAACCATCCAGTGGAAAAAAGATAGCATTTTCAACAAATGGTGCTGGCACAACTGGTGGTTATCCTGTAGCAGAATGTGAATTGATCCATTACTATCTCCTTATACTAAGGTCAAATCTAAGTGGATCAAGGAACTTCACATAAAACCAGAGACACTGAAAGATATACAGGAGAAAGTGGGGAAAAGCCTTGAAGATATGCGCATAGGGGGAAAATTCCTGAAAAGAACAGCAATGGTTTGTGCTGTAAGATTGAGAATTAACAAATGCAACCTCATAAAACTGCAAAGCTTCTGTAACGTAAAAGACACAGTCAATAAGACAAAAAGGCCACCAACAGATTGGGAAAGGTTCTTTACCTCTCCTAAATCAGAAAGGGGACTAATATCCAATATATATAAAGAACAAAAGAAGGTGGACTCCAGAAAATCAAATAACCCCATTAAAAAATGAGGCTTATAGCTAAACAAAGAATTCTCACCTGAGAAATACAGAATGGCTGAGAAGGACCTGAAAAACTGTTCAGCATCCTTAATCATCAGAGAAATGCAAATCAGAACAACCCTGAGATTCCATCTCACACCAGTCAGAATGGTTAAGAAAAAATATTCAGGTGACAGCAGATGCTGGCTAGGATGTGGAGAAAGAGGAACACTCCTCCACTATTGGTGGGATTGCAAGCTTGTACAACCACTCTGGAAATCGTCTGGCGGTTCCTCAGAAAAGTAGACATAGTACTACCAGAGGATCCCGCAATACCTCTCCTGGGAATATACCCAGAATATGTTCCAACTAGTAAGAAAGACACATGCTCCACTATGTTCATAGCAGCCTTATTTATAATAGCCAGAAGCTGGAAAGAACCCAGATGCCCCTCAACAGAGGAATGGATACAAAAATATGGTACATTTACACAATGGAGTACTAAACAGCTATTTAAAAGAATGAATTTATGAAATTCCTATGCAAATGGTTAGACCTGGAGGGCATCATCCTGAGTGAGGTAACCCCATCACAAAGAACTCAAATGATATGTTCTCACTGATAAGTGGATATTAGCCCAGAAACTTAGGATACCCAAGATATAAGATACAATTTGCTAAACACATGAAACTGAAGAAGAAAGAAGACCAAACTGTGGACACTTTGCCCCTTCTTAGAAATGGGAACAAAACACCTATGGAAGGAGTTACAGAGACAAAGTTTGGAGCTGAGAGAAAAGGATGGACGATCTAGAGCCTGCCATATCCAGGGATCCATCCCATAATTATCCTCCAAATGCTGACACCATTGAATACACTAGCAAGATTTTGCTGAAAGGACCCTGATAGAGGTGTCTCTTGTGAGACCATGCTGGGGCCTAGCAAACACAGAAGTGGATGCTCACAGTCAGCCGTTGGATGGATCACAGGGACCCCAATGGTGGAGCTATAGAAAGTACCCAAGGAGGTAAAGGGATCTGCAACCCTATAGGTGGAACAACATTATGAACTAACCAGTACCCCGGAGCTCATGACTCTAGCTGCATATGTACCAAAAGATGGCCTAGTCGGCCATCACTGGAAAGAGAGGCCCATTGGATATGCAATCTTTATATGCCCCAGTACAGGGGAACGCCAGGGCCAAAAAGTGGGAGTGGGTGGGTATGGGAGTGATGGGGGAGGCTATGGGGGTCTTTTAGGATAGCATTTGAAATGTAAATTAGGAAAATATCTAACAAAAATATTTTAAAAAAAAAGAAGGGCAGGTTGGATTGTGGTGGGTCCTTGTGAGGGAGTGACCAGGAGTTTGGCAAGAATGTAATGTTAAAAAATAACAAAAGGAAAGAAGCTCATGCTATATGGCGACCATTCCATAAAGAAACCCACAAGATTCCCTCAGTTTTTCTTCACAAACTGCTCTTTTCCAGAATCTGCATGGCTCTTTCCATCATTCTGCTTCTAAAGATAGTACAGATTTAGTGGATTAGGAAGGACACATTAATCTGGAGTTTTTCATTAGGAAGAGAGCTAAGGCATTATGTCCACAGACACCCATGTTGGGGACTTTAAAGGTGAGGTCTTCGGTTGGGAAATAGAGAGGTTTATGGCTCTTTCAGGTTTCCTAGAATTGATAGATTCTGTGCCACATGACCTGTTTTTTTAAGCCGTGAAAGAACATGTTAAAGTAGAGACATACCTACGTAGAGGCATGTCACCATAAATTCACATCCAGCTGGAAATTATAAGGAAGTGGTTTTAGTTATTGTGACAGTAAGATATAATAAGTCAGAACCAAGAATTGAATGTGCCCCCACCCCATAGAAAAGTAAGAGCTGACTAATAAGGAATACAATGAGCTTTCATAAACTGCACTAAGAAGAGAAATAGGCTTGGCACAGAACTTTGACAAAGGATAATTATTCATTCTAAATCAGGTCCAAGGATGAAGCTATGAGTTTGCCATATGATAAAACAAAGCCATCTGAAACTATTGCTTGGAACTTATGAGTTTATAGAATGAAATACTGCTTTGACATTGCAATCAACATTCTTCTGTAACTTTGTTTTGTGTACCATTTTATCTGTGATGTAATTTTATAATGAACTT
This sequence comes from Mus musculus, assembly GCF_000001635.26. NCBI lineage: Eukaryota > Metazoa > Chordata > Mammalia > Rodentia > Muridae > Mus > Mus musculus. Next base: position 121,959,117 of record NC_000070.6, on the reverse strand, counting down.
TTGTCTAAGAAGTTATAAGAAGACTCAGAGAAAGAAATAAAGCATGGTTGTTGGGGCTCTGTTCCATCAACTGTGTGTGTGTGTGTGTGTGTGTGTGTGTGTGTGTGTGTGTGTCTGTGTGTGTGTTTCTGTGTGTGTGTGTCTGTGTGTGTATGTGTGTGTGTGTGTCTATGTGTGTCTCTGTGAGTGTGTGTGTGTCTGTGTGTGTTCATATGTCAGTATTTGTAACTTTTTCTTTCTCTCTGACTCTGAAAATGGTAAGTACGGTAAAGAGTCCAAGTTTCTTTTCTTAATCACCTAATTCCATCAGCTGGAGTCAATTGGCTTTTGGCTCCAGAATAATAAGTGAGGGTTAAATTGACAGAGGAATCGGATTCCACTTCAGTACCTGAATGTCATGGTGGAACCCTGGCAATATGTCAAATTGTGGTGTGTGTACTGGAGACAGACATTATACCTGTAAAAAGATGGAACCTGAGGTGTGAGCTTGGGCTTACAGTCAATTACAGCAGAATTCACCAAGAAACTGACAACTGAGTCCTGAACAGAGCTGAAGAGGATGAGGGAAGATGCCATATAGATGTGTGGTCAAAGGAACAGTAGATGCAAAGGCCCTAAGCCAGGAATATCAGTGTCCAGATCACTGTAGCAGGAGCAGAGGGAGAAAGGAAAGTGAGTCTGGGCATATTTGGGTCTTTTAAGTCACTAGTGTAAGGACTTGGAATTGGACAGGGAATTTCTGAGGAGATGGGTAGCAGACTGTGCCTACTTTACATTTGTAAAAAATGGTTCTCTGCCCATTGTGGTAGAGAGAGCCTTTAGAGAGCTAGTTTGGAAGTAATTCATCAATATACAGGAGACAAAAGAAGGAGGATCTCTGAAATTTTGAAACTTGTCTGATCTATATGGCAAGTTCCAGATCAGCCAGAGCTACATGGATAGACACATAATGTGTATTTACTTAAATCTTAAAATGAAGTTAAAGAATCTTTCTATTTGTGATATTAGATGGCCATGCAGACTCTTCAAATGATTAGTGAAATAAAAGTTATGGCTGTCATTAGAAAGAAAGGGATTGAGGAACAGAGTCATAAAGATTACAGGAATTGTATGCTGCTTATCAACAGAAACAACACAAGGTATTTTTCTCAGGATCTTGATGGGACTGGATTTCTTAGCCGTAAATGTTCATTTCCTTTTAAAAATCGTCTTTAAAGATTCCCAGTGTGAGATTGAGGTCAGTGTTCAGTTCTCATACTATCTGGCTTCATGCTGTAGCTAGTTAGTTGCTTCTTTGGTGATAAATTGAAGAGGGTTCCAGGTCAAATAATGTCCATGGAAAGTAGAAAGGAAGGAGAGAGATCCCACAGTATCAGGCACTATGATTAAAGATATGAGAACCTGCCTGTCTTATCCCACCAGTGTCTTTTTGTTTTAATTCCTGTGTTGAGAATAAATTTTAGATATAACAGGAGCTGAGAAGGTAAACTTGAGATATTAAACACCAGGGATGCCTGTGGCTCAGAGCTGTTACTACAGTGTCACTACAGTAAAAGCTGTGTGGTATCATGAAGTGAGGAGAAGTGGTGGAACTTTGACATATTTGAGGGTGACATCACAGATTTAGATATGACTTGAGAGACCAAAAAGGCAGAGATGACAGCACAGTTGTAGGCTTAGACAAATACAAAGTGAAGTGTTTTTTTTTTAACCTAGATGGGTAGTTTGGTGGGCAAGCATATCTGAGGAGTACTTGGAGTGTGTATATGAGAGGGGGAGAGGGGTAGGGAGGGAGGCAGAAAGTGCAGGGATGGAGGGAGGAACAGAGAGTAGGAGAGAGATGGTGAGAAAGGGAGGAGGTAGGAGGGAGAGGGAAGGAGAGAGGGAGACAAGAACAAAGAGAGATACAGAGACAGAGATAGACAGAGAGAGAAGCACAAAGATTATTTTTTTTGAACAAAATAAATTATCACAAGCCAGTCATCCAGAACTGCAAGAAAAGTAGGAAGATCATGAGTTCAGGCTAGGACAACCTGAAAACACTGCCAGATGCTGTGACAGACAAACTAAAATTGGATTCATTTCACCCTATTTAAATTAAGGTTCTTTATTGTTGTTTAGTTATGGATTTTGTTAGTTTGGGCTTTTAAGTGTGTGTGTGTGTGTGTGTGTGTGTGTGTGTGTGTGTGTGTGTGTGTGTGTGTGTGTGTGCCTGTGAATGTGTATAGGTCAGAACATGAAGAGGTGTGACAAGAATTTTTTGGATGCATTCCTTTTCTTCCCCTTTGTGGGTCTCCGGATTGAACTCAGTCCTTATGCTTGGCAGCAGAAGTCCCATGCCAACCGTGCCTATTGCCTTCTTTAATCCAATAGGCCACAGTGACTTATAGTCTTCCATGTAAACTCCTAATCCTCTTTCCTCAGCATCTTAAGTTCTGGGATTAAAGTTATGGGCACTATGCCTAATTATTTTGATTTTTGGAGATAGTGTCTCATGTAGCTAAGGTTGTCCTTCATCTTGATATGTACCCAGGTATAAGATTTTTCATTTTTCTTTGTCTCTATTTTATTTTTCTTTCTTTGTTATTTTCTTTTAAGACAGAATTTCATTTACTCTATAGCCATAGCTGTGTTGGTACTCACTATGTAGTCCACTCTAGCCCCAAATCCCCAGGAATAATTTTTGTCTCCACCTTGTGAGCACTAGGATTACAGGAGCCACAAGTCCAGGTTTCCAGAGGTAACCTTGAACTCCTGATTTTCCTACTTTCCAAGTTGCATGGTTATTTTACAGATTACAGTGCTCAATGTGGAGTGCATGCTAACTTGTGTTGCTCACAAAGTTGTTTTTTGTTGGTAATGGCCAGCTCCAGGAGCAGTAATAAAACAATTTACTGGAACAGAACTAACTTAAAGTTTTAATGAACAATAGACACTGTGGGCAGAAACACAGCAGGCTAATTCTGTGAGAATTGGACAATAGCAAGGAGTGGGGCACTTGTACTGAAGTTAAGAGAAGCTTCCTTGCCTTGCTTTATTATGCCCTCTGTGTTTGTGTTTGAGCAGAAAGAGTTAGACAATTCACATTTTATTAGGTAGTGAGTCATGTAACAGCAATTGTCCTCTGTGAGGCTGGACATTTGGGGTGCAGGCTCTTTAAGCACTAGTTGATTGTAAAGCATCAATGGTCATTCTTTATCAGGATACAAAACCCAGGGAATTCTTTTTGTCACTTTTATGCTTTTCCTGTTCGTGACTCAGGCACTTCATGTACCTCGTCCTGGTCCAGGCAATCTTCTTGCTTTAGTCTTCTGAGTGATGACATTACAGATTTGTGTCACTGCACCTTGCCCCCTCCTTTGTTTTTTGTGTTTTAAACTTACTATGTAGCTAAGCAAAACTTTGAACTTCTAATCCTTCTTATTTTGCCTTCCAAGTCCCGGGACCATATGTTTACACCCATTGTCTAGGTTCTACAATCCTGAGGTCCTATGCAGGGCTTAATCCATTCTGGGCAACCCTTCTGTTAGCAGGAGTACTTCTGCAGACTCAAATGGCCTTCTGGAGCTTGTTAATATCTGTTGGACTGAGCTGAGCAAGAAGCATTCTATAATCTGTTAGTGTTGAGGTAAAATTCAAATAAAAGCATGTTTACGATTTTCAGTGCACAGTTCAGCAACATTGAGCCTGTTCACAAGCTGGGAGAATCTTATCTCCTCTGTAGTTTCAGAACTTCTCAGCACTCAGGAAACCCTTCATATGGGTTAAGTCATAATCTTTCCTTTCTCCTCCTCACTTCTATAAACATCCATAATATTATCTATTCTGGTAGGATGTCTTACTCTGTATATATCATGTTAAATATATCCCATAATTTATATCTTTTGTGGAGGATTATTTTTTGGAACATGCTTTGAGGTTCATCCTGGTTAAGGCATGTTTCAGCATACTATTTATAGGGGAATAGTGTACCATTATACTAATATAGCACAGCTTATTTATCAATTAACAGGCATTGGGTTTGTTTCTTCCTTTTGACATTACTAACAATGTTACTGCAAACTTGTGTAAAATTTTATCTGGATTTTTATTTACTTTGTTATAAAGGAGGAAATGGAATTGCATGGACATTTGATAACTACATTCATTTATGTCACTGTCCTAGTTTTACACAGAGTTTTATTGTTCTATTTCCACCAATAAGGCACAAGTGTTCCTAGTTCTCCTTCTCCTTGATATCTGTCCTGATATGAATCAGAACTTTGTTGTTTTATCTTGCATTTTAGTAAAGAGCAATGCTGCTGTTAGCCAATTCCTGTCTTCTTGTAGACATATCCTTTCTCATGATTTTAGGGTTCTTTTTTCACTTTGACAGGTTTGAGATTTGTTACTTTTCTTTTATCTGTAGGAGCATTTTGCGTATATGTGCGAAGGACCAACCTCAGCATGGAGAGGGGTTCTGAGAGAATAGGTGTCTAGGGGTGGCAAAAATAATGAGTCCGAGTCAAATCATGGATCCATGCTGATAACCTGTGTTCATTTGATCCAGCTTTTCCAAACTGTTTATCTTTATGCTCTGTTTTCCCTGTAGAGATTTCTTTGTCTATATTCTCCTTGCTTGATATTTTAACTGAGCTCTCTATCAATGTCTTGCTTGAATTTGTGTGTGTCAGTTCTCCAAGCAATTCTCTCTTTCCTTCCTAAAAAATTATCTGAATTGCTCATCTCCTGCAGAATACAGGTCCAGTTTTTTATTTTCCATATCAACCCAATCATTTATCCCTAGTTTCCTTTTGATTATCTTATGAATCAGCATTCCATGACAATAGCTCTTTGATTCTTAGGAGATGGCAAGGGCTATTCTGAAGGAACTAGTATTTACCATTTTCTTCAGACATAGCCACATCCTTGCCTCCTGGACTTGTGCAGTTTCTAATTATCATGAAGTCATTAATGTTAACAGGGAGGGCATTCCTCAGAAAGAAAGAATCCTCCACTGCTAATGCATCAAGAAAATATGAACATTATTACACAAACAAGCTTTATGCCCATTAAAGCCACACACACTCGTGAAGGCTCACATCAGAGCCTTATCCCAGGAGCAAGAACCATATCACTCTGTCCCCACCAGGACCACACTAGGCATGGCATATATGGATATTTGTGCACCATATACATGCAGTGTCCAAAGAAGTCATAGGAGGGTATTTGATCTCCTGCAATTATAGCTAAAGAGAGTTGTGAGCCACCTTATAGGTGATGAGAAAAGTAGTCATTGCTTTTAACTGCTGAGCTATTCAGCCATCTCTATTTGTTTATTTTCAGACAGGGTATCTCTGTCTAGCCATGATTGGACTGGAAATTGATATTACCTTGAATTTACAGAGACTTTCCTCTCTCACAGTTTCCATAACGTTTGAAGGTAGGAATTGATCACCACACAATATTATTTTTTTAATTCATTTATTCAGGCTGGAATGATGGCTGAACTGGACACAAACATTAGATGCTCTTATAGAGAACCCAGGTTGTGATTCCAGTACACAGATTCAGCTTCCAACCATTTGTACTTTTAGATTTAGAAGATTCAGCAACCTCTCCTTGAAATTTCAGGCAATAAGGCACACAGGTAATGTATACACATGCATGTGGGTAGTTAGTGTACACACATGCATGCAAGCAATGCCTACATGCAAATACACACAGAAAAAAATCTTTTAAAAAAACCAAAAAACTTCATTTACGTGTATACAGGTTTTCACTGTGGCCAGAAGCAATACTTGTAACCCCAGAATTGGAGTTACAGGTGGTTGTGAGTCACCAAACTTTTGTCCAAGAACTTAGGTCTTCTGCAAATTCAATAAACATTTTGGTTTTTTTTTTTTTTTTTTTTGGTTTTTGGTTTTTGTTTTTGTTTTTGTTTTTGTTTTTGTTTTTGTTTTTGTTAGACAGGGTATATCTAACTAACAGTTCTGGTTGTCTTGGAATATGGTATATAGACCAGTCTGGCCATGGACTCACATATATCCTGCTATTCAATGCAACGTTGTCTTTCATCTAACCCCAGCACACACATGTGCACACATGCCTGCACATGCATGTGCACACAAACACACACACATACTCATCATTTCTAATTGTACTGTTTGTCTTGATAAGTTTTAAGAATCGTTTTATATCTTCTGGACATTGAGTTCACTAACATATTTTACAAATATTGTTTATTCTGGAGAGTGGCCTCATAATCTACCTTCAAGCTTCCTATTTTATGGTTGTAGACATGCTAGGCTAGCAGAATAAATGAAGGGCTTGAAGAAAATATGGAAAAAATGTTCTGAATACACAATGAACAAATATTCATTCAAAATAAAGAGTGGAGTGAATCGAGTTGTCCTGGCAGTGTGTGCAATTTCCACTCCACTGGAGCCTTAGTTCTAAACACCCAACACTTGCAGTATGCATTCATTGTACGTGCTGTTCCATCAGGAATAACAACAAATGCTGCCTCCCACCCTCAAATCCAGATCATTGTATGTTATGAACTCCAGATATTTTATTGTGATTAAGATATATAGAAACAGCGGTTTAGTTATGAGAATTAAATTCTTTTTAATATTTTCTGCAGTTCTTAAACATCAAATTAATGTCTCCCTTTTAAAAATTATGTATTTTCTTCATTTACATTTCAAATGCTATCCCAAAAGTCCCCCAGACCCTCCCCACAACTCCCCTACCCACCCACTTCCACTTCTTGGCCATGGAGTTCCCCATACTGAGCCATATAAAGTTTGCAAGACCAAGGGGCCTCTCTTACCAATGATGGCCAACTAGGCCATCTTCTGATACATATGCAGCTAGGGACACAAGCTCCAGGGGTACAGGTCAGTTCATATTGTTGTTCCACCTATAGGGTTGCAGACCCCTTTAGATCCTTGGGTACTTTGTCTAGCTCCTCCATTGGGGCCCCTTTATTCCAACCAATAGCTGACTGTGAGCATCCACTTCTGTGTTTGCCAGGCCCCAGCATAGCCTCACAAGACACAGCTAAATCAGGGTCCTTTCAGCAATATCTTGCTGGTGTATGCAATTTTGTCAGCGTTTGGAGGCTGATTATGTGATGGATCACCAGGTATGGCAGTCTCTAGATGGTGCATCATTTCGTCTCAGCTCCAAACATTGTCTCTGTAACTCCATCCATGGATGTTTTGTTCCCAATTCTAAGAAGAGGCAAAGTGTCCACACTTTGGACTTCGTTATTGAGTTTCATGTGTTTTGCGTATTGTATCTTGTATCTTGGGTATTCTAAATTTCTGAGCTAATATACACTTATCATTGAGTACATATCATGTGAGTTCTTTTGTGATTGGGTTATCTCCCTCAGGATAATGCCCTTCAGGTCCATCCATTTGCCTAGGAATTTCATAAATTCATTCTTTTTAATAGCTGGGTAGTACTCTATTGTGTAAATGTACCACATTTTCTCTATCCATTCCTCTGTTGAGGGACATCTGGGTTCTTTCCAGTTTCTGACTATTATAAATAAGACTGCTATGAATATAGTGGAGCATGTGTCCTTCTTACCGGTTTGGAACATCTTCTGTATATATGCCCAGAAGAGCTATTGCAGGATCCTGTAGTAGTACTATGTCCAATTTTCTGAGAAACTGCCAGACTGGTTTCCAGAGTGGTTGTACAAGTTTGAAATACCACCAAAAATGGAGGAGTGTTCCTCCTTCAACACATCCTTGACATTATCTGCTGTCACCTGCAATTTTTAACTTAGCCATTCTGACTGGTGTGAGGTGGAACCTCAGCATTGTTTTGATTATCATTTCTCTGATGAGTAAGGATGCTGAACATTTTTTCAGGTGCTTCTCAGCCATTTGGTATTCCTCAGGTGAGAATTCTTTGTTTATCTCAGAGCCCCATTTTATAATGGGTTTATTTGATTTTTCTGGAGTCCACCTTCTTCTATCTGTTTAGGATTTGTAAAGATCCTTTCCAAATCTGTTGGTGGCCTTTTTGTCTTATTGACGGTGTCTTTTGCCTTACAGAAGCTATGTAATTTTATGAGGTCCCATTTGTCGATTCTCAATCTTACAGCACAAGCCATTGCTGTTCTATTCAGGAATTTTTCCCCTCTGCCCATATCTTTGAGACTGTTCCCCACTTTCTACTGTATATGTTTCACTGTCTCTGGTTTTATGTGGAGTTCTTTGATGCACTTAGATTTGATCTTAGAACAAGGAGATAGGAATAGATCAATTCGCATTCTTCTACATGATAACTGCCAGTTGTGCCAGCACCATTTTTTGAAAATATTATCTTTTTTCTAATGGATGGTTTTAGCTTCTTTGTCAACGATCGAGCAACCATAGGTGTGTGGGCTCATTTCTGGGTCTTCAATTCTATTCCATTGTTCTACATGTCTGTAGCTATACCAGTTCCTTTTTTCTAGAGCTTTTAGTTGTGTTGTCAAGCTGCTAGTGTGTGCTCTCTCTAGTTTCTTTTTGGAGGCACTCGGAGCTATGAGTTTTCCTCTGAGAAATGCTTTCATTGTGTCCCATAAGTTTGGGTATATTGTGGCTTCATTTTCATTAAACTCTAAAAAGTTTTTAATTTCTTTCTTTATTCCTTCCTTGACTGAGAGGTATCATTGAGTAGAGTGTTGTTCAGTTTCTATGTGAAAGTTTGATTTCTATTATTTATGTTGTTATGGAAGATCAGACTTAGGTCATGGTGATCTGATGGGATGCATGGGACAATTTCAATATTTTTGTATCTGTTGAAGCCTGTTTTGTGCCCAATTATATGGTAAATTTGGGGGAAGGTAACATGAGGTAGTGAGAAGAAGGTATATCCTTTTGTTTTAGGATAAAATGTTCTGTAGATATCTGATAAATCCACTTGTTTCATAACTTCTGTTATATTCACTGTGTCCCTGTTTATTTTCTGTTTCCACGATCTGTCCATTGAAGAAAGTGGTATGTTGAAGTCTCCCACTATTATTGTGTGAGATGTAATATGTGCTTTAAGTTTTACTAAAGTTTCTTTAATGAATGTGGCTGCCCTTGCATTTGGAGTATAGATATTCAGAACTGAGAGTTCCTCTTGGAGGATTTTACCTCTGATGAGAATGAAGCGCCCCTCTTTGTCTTTTTTAATAACCTTTGGTTGGAAGTCGATTTTATTCCATATTAGAATGGATACTCCAGTTTGTTTCTTCAGACCATTTGCTTGGAAAATAGTTTTCCAGCCTTTCACTCTGAGGTAGTGTCTTTATTTTTCCCTGAAATGGGTTTCCTGTAAGCAGCAATATGTTGGGTCCTGTTTGTGTACCCAGTTTGTTAGTCTATGTATTTTTACTGGGGAATTGATTCTACTAATATTATGAGATATTAAGGAAAGGTAATTGTTGCTTCCTATAATTTTTCTTGTTAGATTTGGCATTCTATTCTTGTGGCTGTCTTATTTTAGGTTTATTGAAGGATTACTTTCTTGCATTTTCTAGGACGTAGTTTACCTTCTTGTACTTTTTTAAATGTTATTATCCTTCGAAGTGCTAAATTAGTGAAAAGATATTGTGTGAATTTGGTTTTGTCATGGAATACTTTGGTTTCTCCATCTATGGTAATTGAGAGTTTGGCTGGTTATAGTAGCTTGGGCTTGTATTTGTGTTCTCTTAGTGTCTGTACAACATCTGTCCAGGATCTTCTGGATTTCATAGTCTCTGGTGAAAAGTCTGGTGTAATTCTAATAGGCCTGCCTTTATATGTTACTTGACATTTTCCCCTTACTGCTTTTGATATTCTATCTTTATTTAGTACATTTTTTGTTCTGATTATTATATCTCAGGAGTAATTTCTTTTCTGTTCCAGTCTATTTGGAGTTCTGTAGGGTTCTTGTAAGTTCATGGGCATCTCTTTCTTTAGGTTTGGGAAGTTTTCTTCTATATTTTGTTGAAGATATTTGCTGGCCATTTAAGTTGAAAATGTTCACTCCCATTTACTCCTATTACCCCATAGGTTTGGTCTTCTCATTGTGTCCTGTATTTCCTGGATGTTTTGACTTAGGATCTTTTTGCATTATGAATTTCCTTTGATTGTTGTGCCCATGTTCTCTATGGAATCTTCTGCACCTGAGATTCTCTCTTCCATCTCTTGTATTCTATTGCTGATGCTCGCATCTATAGTTACAGATTTCTTTCCTAGGGTTTCTACCTCCAACATTGCCTTTCTTTGGGTTTTCTTTATTGTGTGTACTTCCCTTTTTAGGTCTTGTGTGGTTTTGTTCAATTCCATCACCTGTGTGGTTGTGTTTTCCTGTTTTTCTTTAAGGACTTGTATCTCTTTAGCAGTGTTCTCTTGTATTTATTTAAGTGAGTTAATAAAGTCCTTCTAGATGTCCTCTACCATCTCCATGAGATATGCTTTTACATCTGGGTTTAGATTTTCGGGATTGTTTGGGTATCCAGGACTGGCTGAGTTGGGAGGACTGGGTTCTGATGATGGTGAGTTGTCTTGGTTTCTGTTAGCAATACTCTTATGTTTGCCTTTAGCCATCTGGTAATCTCTGGAATTAGTTGTTATAGTTGGCTTTGGTTAGAGCTTGTTACTCCCATGATTCTGATAGCCTCTATCAGCAGACCTGGGAGATATCTCCTGAGTTTTCAGTGGCCATTGTTCTCTCTGCAGGCAAGCTCTCTTCTTTCAGGGAAGTTGCACAGATATCTCCTGGCAGAAGATGAAGGCCTGAAACCAGGCCTGTCCCAGAACCTGTGTCACTTCCACTTGTCCCAGAAGTGGTTAGCTTCTGTAGTCCACACTCTCACCTGCACAGACCAGTCTCTGAGGGATCCAGGAAGCACAATGGCTCCCCGAAGTGCTCCAGCAAAGCCTTACCAGGTGGGGTGAACACCTCTCCTTTGGCAGGGAAGGTACCCAGATGTCTTGAGCCTGAAAAGGGGCCTGCTCCAGAAGCTGTTTGGCTTCTGCCTGTCCCAGAAGTTGTTAGCTTCTGTAGTCCACACTCTCACCTGTGCAGACTAGTCTCTGAGGGATCCAGGAACCAAGATGGCTCCCCCAGGTGCTCTGGCAAAGCCCTCCCAGCTGGGGCAGACACCTCTCCTCTGGCTGGGAAAGTGCCTAGATGTCTGGAGCCTGAAACGGGGTCTTCCGCAGAAGCTGTGTTGTTTCTGCGTGTTTCAGAAGCTGTTAGCTTCCATAGTCCACACTCTCACTTGCACACACTGAATGTCTCCTTTTATTATACTGTTTTGTAATGTTGAATTTTATGAATTGCTGTTGGTGGGTCTAGATAGATGGCTTAGTCATGAAGTAAATTGAAGACTTGGGTACAATTCCCTATAATGCATAGCAGCATATAACTGTTTGTAACTTAAGTTCCAGGGGATATGAAAGCTTCTTGTGTCCTTTGTGGTTACTATGTACAAGTATACACACACACACACACACACACACACACACACACACACACACACACATATATATATATTATATATATATATATATATATATATATATATATATATCCTAGGTGGGAGATACAGTGCATCTTCACATTGTCCATAGAAACTGAGTACGTTTTACCTTTGCCCTATCAGGGAAATGGTTTCTCATCTGTAGACATAGTCATATACTTTGTCAATTTCTCGAATATTGAGAGAATTTACAGGTAATATAAATATTTAATCATTCAGAATTAGTGTGGGCTGGTGGTCACTATTAGTAGCTGTCAGTTACTGTTGTCCAGTTCCTGTGCAAAAATGAAAGAATAGAAAATTATATGTTGCTGGGCAGTGATGGCTCTTGCCTTTAATCCCAGCACTTGGGAGGCATAGGCAAGGAAATTTCTGAGTTTGGGGCCAGCCTGGTCTACAGAGTGAGTTACAGGACAGCCAGAACTGCACAGAGATACCCTGTCACAAAAAAAAAAAAACCAAAACAAGAAAAAAAGAAAAAAAAAGAAAGAAAAAGAAAAAGAAAAAAAAAAGAAAGAGAAATTAGGTGTCTTGATGATGAAGAGGTAAATGTTTCCTTTGAACTAAACATCCCTAATCAACAGGAAGTACTGTAACAGTAATGCTGCCCTCTTTCCTCTCTCTCCTTTTTTGCTCACATATCTGATGTTAGGCTGATGAAAGAGTAGAAAAATGGTAGAAAAAGAATGAACCCACAAAGTACCAAAGACTAACTACACCCATATATAGAACAAAATATTAAATACATCTTTTAAAATAATGTTTTCATTCATGAATTTCCATCCTTGATTTTGTTATGTGGATCTAACATTAATTATGGAAGACATGAAAATGATGTTTCAAATGGAAAAATCTGCAGTTTATGTCCTGTCTCTAGTCATCGACAATGATATTATAGAAGTAAGATTCCAGATAGTTCCCTGGGGGATTTCCTGGATATGTTGTGAATGCTTCCCCTTCCAAACCACCTCCCCACTAATTTGTTGTATTTTGTTTCAGACTGGTGAATTTTGCTGCATAGCCAAGACTCACTTGGAGCTTGTTTTTCCTGTCCCAGCCTCGGTAGCGTTAGAATTGTAGGCATGTGCCATTAAGCTCATGATCTCCAATAGACTTATGATGGTCTCAACTTTTATGGGTGAATTTTCTGTTGCTGTGATTAAAAACACCATGATAATAAGCAACTTATGTAGAGTTTATATGAGTTTATGGTTCCAAAGTGATAAGAGTTCATTATGCCAGAAAGGCATGGCAGCAAGAGAAGGAAGATGTCTTAGCACAGTTTCCACTGCAAGCAGGAAGAACAAACAGGAAGTTAGGAAAGGCTGTAAACCCCTAAAGCCTACTGCAGTAATATACGTCTTTCAGAAAGTCTGCACATGCCTATAGCATCCCCAAATAGCACCTCAATGGGCAGATAAATATTTAAATACCCAAATGTAAGGGGGATAGTCTCTCTCAAACCTCATCACAACCTAAATCAGCAACACTCTTAGAGAAGATCCCATTACCAACAGTCCCATCCTTTATATTCTCACGGCTTGTTTTTTAGGATGTGGAGAACAGAGACTTATATGTCACCTCCCATGTATATAATATTCTTGTTAAGGATCCTGAGTTGAGACATGGCTATACTGCTTTTACAGTCCCTGAAGCAATCAAGTTTCTGTAAATATCATGTTTCATGGGAACTCTTTCATGGAACTGTTTCTTTGATTCAAATAAATTGACTGTAATCAATTTGAGATCTCTCTATATCAATGAAAATAAAGTATACATAAGATATCCTGTAAGTTTTGAAGAACTTAATTTATTTATATTTATGCATTTTGTGTCTAAGTATGTGTGTGTGTGTGTGTGGGTGTGTGTGCATGTACATGTTGCTCTGTGTTTGTGCACATGTGTGAGCATGAGATTAGAGATAAGAGGTTAATTTTGGGTGCCTTCCTCAATTGCTCTCTATGTTTTCTTTTAGGAAAATTCTTTTTGTCAGTCTACATTTCTTACTCAACACTGGGATACCAGGGCATAGCCAGCCAGCATCTCACAAGAGACAGGAAGCAATAAGAGGAACTCTAACCTGGCTGGGACAACAGATTCTGTGGGGCTCTAGCCTAGCCAAAATGACCATAGTGCTACAGTTCTCAAAGGAGAAACTAGGGCAGTGCAGGTGTCCATCCCTATTTCTACTACTTTGGCAAACTCAGAGCTAATGATGGCAGGGTTAGAAGCGTTAGCGAATGCCACTAGATGAGTGTTGTGAGGTGGCTGTAATCAAACAATCAACAAAAAACGCATCCTGTAGCCACAGCAGTGAGCTGTTGCAGTCAGCCTGCTGGGCAGAGCCAGGGTCCAGGGTTGAATCCTTTAGGAGAGAAAACTCTTCCCTGGAGTGTTTCAGCTCAGTAAGACAGGCACCCTCAGATGATTCTTGGTGAAAGAACTTGTACCCTTTATCCCTTGTGGATAGAGACCTTAGAAAGGTATTTTTGTAGTATATTGGGATCCAGAGGTAGATGCTTCTCATCGACTCAATCTGACATCTTGGGGATGGTTATTTGCATTGGGAAGGACTTTAGGTGTTGTCCAACATGACTGGTAGTTATGTTCTACAAAGTGATGTGTTGTGATCATTTTTCCCATGACAGATACAGCCAGGCTGGTAGTTGGTCTACAACTGACTTTCTCAATTATGAGATTTAAAGTGGTTTTGAACCTACGTCAGCATTACCAGTTCTTCTGTCTGGTGGCACAGTACACTTGCCCTAGATTTATTTAAAAGTATTTAACTGTGTGTGTGTGTGTGTGTGTGTGTGTGTGTGTGTGTGTGTGTGTGTGTGTGTTGGAGTGGGCATGAATGCATTTGAATTCAGTGCCCCCATAGGGCAGAGGGGGGCATTCTGTCACCTCAAGTTTGATTTACAGGAGATTGTTAGCAAGCCACTGGGGATGCTAGGAATAGGACTTGAGTCCTCTGCATGCGAAGAAAACACTCCTGCCCACTGAGATATCTCTCCAGAGACCCTCCTGTATCCACCTCCCCAGTATTGATATTCCAGATTACTGCTGTACATGGAATTGTTTCTTTCCTCTTTTAAAGAAGGAGCATGCAATCCAGCTCAGTTCTCCATATTTCCATTAAACAATTAAATGACTGAGACATCTCCTCAGCAATTTTTGATTTACATATTAAACAAACAAACAAACAAACAACCGATTTGTACTCAGACTTTTCAGGGGAAAAAAAAACAAAAACCTCTAACTCTGGTTTGGAAACACATTACCTATGAAATGGATTAAACTTTGAAGTGACTGGTATTATATTCTATTCTGATGACCAGAGCTGACATCCACCTTTGATTTCTCCAGAAATGTAGTTGCTCAGAGATGTCCAATGCCTCCCATTAAAGATATGGCTCAATTCTGCTAGCAATTTATTAAAGCAACATCTGCTCTTGTAAAAACTATTTTTTATTACTTTGCATGTATGTGTACATATGTATCCTGTGTGCATCTTCAAGGGAAAGTCTAAATCTCTGGAATTGTAGTTACAGGTAGTTGGAAGCTACCAAGTCACTGGTTAAAGTTGAACTGGAGATCTGTGGAACTTACTTAAATTTATCTCAGTTCTCAACAGATCAGTTTCCCTCCAGTGCCAACTTTCACTTCTTTAGCCCCACTGTTCTCAATTCTAACCTGTATCCACCAGATATTTGATTTTCTGTGTTTTCAGTGATATGTAGTCTTAGTTTATTGCCCAGGCTAGCCTCACACTCTATCAACACTACTGGCCCAGCCTTCTTTGGACTGGATTATAAACATGTGCCATCACAGCCAGCATCCAAAATTTAAAGAATAAACTTAGTAGTTTGAATTCTACACTAAGGCAAGAGCCCTTGTCAAATTCCATTCCTTCACTATATATAAAACCATCGACTACTAATGAGGAGATAGGTAGTTTCTTGGGATGTCAATGTTCTGTGGCACAGGTGAATCATTAGGTGGCCATCTCTCTCCAACACATTTGAGGTAAGATGTTTTCAGACATGTGGCAGGTAGTATGCAAAGATCATACATGTGTATGCATACATATGCAGGTTCTGGGGAGACCAGAAGAGGGTTTCAGAGCTGGATGACAGGTATCTGTGAACCAACTGATGTAAGAGGTGCTAGGATTGTACCATGGATTTCTGTTAGAACTGTACACTCAGTTACTAGCCAAATCTCTAGCCCTGAAAAATAATTTCCTTTACATTCATTTATTTATTGTGCCTTGTCATGTACATGTTGTTCTTATGAAGGTCAGTCTTGACATCATCTGACTTTACCTGTTGTACCAGCTCCACACATCAGGTGATGTTCTTAAATGAATTTCTTAGATACTTGTGGAGGACAAGTGCAGAGGTCAAGCATAGAATCAAGGAGACTAGTTTGAAGGCATTGTAACAGCTCAAGTAGACCGACAGGGACGGCTGCTCTCAATAGGGTGGTGAGAAGTAGTCATATTTGTTGATTGAATATGATGGGGAGAAGTCAGGAGTCAAGGATGACTCCCAAATTATCAGTGAACAACATGCTGAATAGTATTATCATTATAGAGACAGAGATGGGGATGGTCAGAGGGTATGTGTGTTAGTTTGTTCAGGCAGGAAGATAACTGTGCTGAGAAGGGACAGGATGAAGACTTCATATGAAATCATACAATTAGGGATGTCATGCAATAGATGTGTATTTCAGATGGTTGAAATATTTGTCTGAAGTCCGAGTGGCAACAAGGCAGGGTGTACTCAGATGTTTGCAGCATTCATCCTATTCAATTTAGCCTTTATTATGGGAAAATTAGTAATTAATACAAAAGCAGAGAGTAATAGAGTGAATATCTCTGTACTTACTTTCATCCCTTCTTTACATCTGTTAATTAAAATTAAACTTAAATTTAAAGGGTCAGGTCACTGGTGGAAGGAGAAACCAACACCAGAAGTTCATTTCTGAACTGCACACATGTGCCTGCACACCCACGATAACAGTCAATTATATTCCATCTCTCTCACCTAATCTTCCCAGAATTCAGCATATTTTAAAGCAAAACACTGTTGGGAACTAAATAAAAAAGAGGGGCACTGCGGAAGGCCCTGGAGAAGAAGGGGAATGGAAAAGGGGCCCAACGTCCTGCCAGAGTTCCTGTGCTCTGGGCAAGCAGACATAGGCAGAGCTGCTGGACACTTTCCACTCATCCTCAGGTGGGCATATAAGCCTCTGACCACACTTGGTTGGGGGGGGCAAGGGGCAGCCCTCAACCAGGGACCCCGAGGCAACACCCTGTCACCCCGGGGTTATAGGAGAGAGGGAAAAAAGGAGTTCCCAACACTGACCAGAGTGCGCAGTGGATCCTGATTGAGTAGAGACTCTCTATGGTTTAAGAGCTTTATTATAGAAATGCAGGGAGAAAGAGAAAAGGGAGAGAGAGAGAGAGAGAGAGAGACAGAGAGAGAGAGACAGAGAGAGAGAGAGACAGAGAGAGAGAGACACACATAAAGACAGACAGAGACAGAGAGACAGACATAGAGACACAGAGATAGATATAGAGAGACACAGAGAGAAGGCGAGAGAGAAAGAGGGATAGAGAGACAGAGAGAGACAGATAGACATAGGGAGAGAGATAGAGAAAGAAGGCTAGAGAGAAAGAGGGAGAGAGGAAAGGAGAAGAGGAGAGAAGAGAGAAGAAGACAAAGAAAGGAAAGAGGAGAGATAAGGGAGAGGTATGGGGATGAAGGAGTGAGAATAAGAGAGCTAGGTGGGGGCTGAACACCCCTTTTTATGGATTTTACTGTTGCTAGGTAACTGTGTAGGAGTTTAGCTTGAAGGTCAGAAGCTTGGGCCATTGTGTATGTGACTACTGACCATGCTTCTTGTGGGGGCTGCGGGGGCAGTAACTTAAGCAGGGGCCAGAGTTCCAGGAGCATGAGAGAACACCTACTGTGTCATGAAGATGAATTATGACCATCGGGGTTCAGACCTCAGCTCGACTGGATACTAGCCTGCAATTCCCCACAAAGCACCATATTGTGACCTATAAATACCGATCAACTAAAGAGATGACAAACATAAATCGCTGTGGTGACACATGACTTTAATCCTGGCACTCAGGAGATGGAGGATCTGAAAGTCAATATTAACCATGGCTATGAAGTGAATTTATTATTAGCCTGGTATATAAAAGCAGTGGTTCAACAAAAAAAGAAAACAAAACAAACAAACAAAAAAACCAAATAGACAATAGACAAATAAACCAAGAACCTACAAGAACCTAATATGGGTTTAAATTTATTATTTATTTGAAATCTAGATGCAACTGCTTGATCAAATTTTGTTCAACGGTAGTTGGATAAGCAGAGTGTATCAACATGTGCCTTTAATCTCAGGATTTGGAGAAGAGGGACAGGGAGAATTCTGCTTTTGAGGAAGGATTGGCCTACACAATGATTTCCAGCAAAGTCAAGGTTACAGAGTGAGACCTTGTATTAGGAGTGATGACTGGCATTTGGGGAGGCGTTTAACTTTAGAGATGGCTCAGAGCCCACCGGCAAAAAGACCCTAACTGCTCTTCCAGAGAACTCAAGCAACTAGTCCAGATATTGCAAACTCTAGCCCATGGTCCCAAGACAATCATGCAGCATGTGGAAACATCCTGGACATAGCAGTTCTCTGCATCCATTTTGAACTCTTGAGACAAAACCTAACTGCAGAAGGCCAACTCTGACTACAAAGAATAGCTTAATCTACTGATTATGCACATAGCCCCTCCCTTCCTCTTTCCTCCTCCTAGTTTAGGAAAGATTCATAGTGTATATGTCTTGTCCTTGTAACGTTTCGAAAGCAAAACACACTCAGACAACCAGATCCTTCTACGGCAAAGCTTTATTGCTTACTTCTCAGGAAGACCCCAAACCCGGAAAATGGTGCTGCTTAAATACCCCTCCATGTGACCTGTCAGCTCCTGATTAGCTGCTCACTCATCACCCCACTGCTACGCCCCGATATGGGCAGTGACTTGGCACGAATTTACTCTTGCACCTGTGCACATTGCTTGTTTACTAGTTAGGCACTGAGGAAGCCAGCGCCATCTTGTAATGGCGATTGTTCATGGCTTCCCACATCTCCCCCTTTTTATTTTATTAAAAATTTGAGGCCGGTCTAGGCCTCTGCAGTTATGTCCATCTGCTGAGGCTCCTGTCTTAGGTCGTTCCTCCAATGTCACAGCCTTTCCCATCATAGGGTAGTCCTATTGCCACCAGGTCCTGTGTCTTAGGTCAGTCTGTACATAAGGAAAGTTGCCCATCTCTGGATACCACAGTACTGTGTGACAGTAACTGCTAAATGACCTAGGGCGAACTCTATAAAAGAGGCCAGACAAAAAACGAATTATTAAATCTCAGCGAAGTGCAAGTGCTGAGCAATGAGCGTTGAGTCTCTTACATCCCAGTGCAATGGATCCACAAATCCGTGGGATGCAATAGCAGAGAACTCAGATGCCAATTAAGTCTTAAGCATGGATAGCCAAATTTCAGGGGAGGCCCCTTGTTCAATGGCAGCAAGTGCTTGAGCAATAACGACCTTGTCACAGTTTTGTTGGGTTCTGAGCTTGCAAACTAACCAGAGCATAAACACAAGTCCACGGCAGATAACAGCACCAAATAAAACTACCCCCACCCATTCCTTATAATAAGAAAATGCAGATGAAATCCAGGAGGAGAGACTCTCTGCCAATGACAGGGTCACTCGTGTCGAGTTGATCTAAAGAATGGCCGCTCTCAGAGCCTCAAGGGTCTCATCAAATTTTTCAGACCTATTTCCTGCAAGATACAAAGAAAGCTGCCTAGACAGATTAGCTGCACGAGTAAATTTTTCATATAGAACACTGGTAATGCACAGAGCACCTAATTTTCTTTCACAGCCCAACTGGGCCAACTGGTATAGAACACTTATTTGTTCCTCAACCAGATCGAGGTGCTGAATCAATATCATCAGCCCTCCATTCAACTGGGCAACAACACCTGTCTCATTACTTAGAATCCGTTGGTAATATGGCCAAATATTTTCTTTTCCTGTAGCATCTCCGTTACCAGTTATTACAGCAAAATTCAATGGAGGTGACAAAACAAAACCCTATGTTATTTTTTTCTGAGGAAAAAGTTTTTGATTGACAAGGTGAAAAAACTGTAGGAAATGCAAGGTCCGGATGACACCAAGGCATGCTGCGTATAGCAGTAGCATTGTCAACAGGCCATCGTGATCTTTTGGGAATAGTCGCATTTCCCTTTATTATAATCGTGGTGATGTTTATAGGTGAAGTTACATTATTTCCAACATCACTTGAGCCTGATTGTGCTCCTTGAGCAACTTGCGTTAAAGCATTAAATAACACTCCAGAGCTCAATTTATTTTGGCTAATGAAAGTTACTGGCCATGATCTTATTATGGCCCACAAAGGTATACTTATCCCTGTCTCAATCGCCAGGAGTAAGAATAACAGGATTATCTTGAGATTCATCTTGCTCTTTCAAGTTCCTTGTCAGTCACGTCGGAACGCAAAGTGGATTTTCTTCACCCTGTGGAAAAAACACAAATAGCTCCCGGGGATCTGATTAAGATAGGATCCGGGCCATACCATTTACTATCAAGGACATTCTTCCACTTGACCATTTCATTGAGCAGTTGAGGCCATTGTCTGTGCCTTTTAAATGGTGATCTCCCAGCATTATCCAATTTTAAGAAATTAAGAGTAAATATTATAAGGGATAGAGCCATCTTTGGCATCATAGCCTTTATCCCCCCCCCCTTTTTGTTTTTTAAAGAAGTTTTAATTCTCCTAGTTACCTGATGACCAGTTTGAGATAGAGGCCTTCATATACATTCCCTGTCCTCCCCAGGATATAGCCTGTGGGAGTCGGTTGCCTTGATGCCAGGTGTAGGTCATGAATGTTTCTGACTAACAAGAACAGAACATTTGTTTCTAGGGTGGCTTTTTAGCCCAGTCATATATACTATTTAGATTTACAAAATAAACAGCTAGGACTTATCTGTTTAGTCTTTCTTGCCAGTGGCTAACTTCAGCTTAGGAATTTTTCCCTTGAATAGGAGCCAAGTAATGATGTATGTGCTCTAATATGTTGAATATAAAAAGGGTGCTCACGCATCAAAATACAATCTTGTATTTTCATCAAAATTTTAGATACTGAACTGTTAGTCAGTTTTAATATAACATGAACAGTGACTAATTACCTTTCAATTGTTTCTGTTGAAGAGAGATTGTGACTAGAATGCTTGAAAAGTCATTATAGTCACTTTATTATTTATTTATTTATTAATCAGAAATTAGAGAAAGTCTTTAAGTTGTCTCTACAAATAACTATCTTCTAAAACCCAAATAAATATAAGAATCCTGAGTTTGTATCTTTTCAGGAGCTATCTGTGAACTTTATTAGTTAAGGCTTTATGTAAACCTCTATAACACAAAAGCAAATCCTGGAGGTCTTTTCCAGGCAACTTAGGACAAGTTCTTAACTGCCCAAAAACAATTTTCTTAAAGAAACAGTATTTTTTCTTATAAGTTGCATAAGCAATTGTAAGCTCTGAGATATAATATTAACTATTAATATACAACTTAAAGTTTGATTGTTTAACAATTTTAAACACAATCTTCAGCACACAATTTAATTATCTGTGCTGAAACAGGAGGAAACTCAAAAGAATAATCATGTGATTTAATTCACATATACTTTTCTCTCATATAAAGGCTATTTTTTAAACACAGTAAATGGGATGCATGCATGCATGAATTTATAAATTTTTAACTTATCTTAGGATAATGATTATCAATTTTACTTTATATAATGGTATGCAATAAATCAAACATCAATATTCTGCAATAACCAAATTAATGGCTGTTTGGAACAAGAAAAAGACACTTATACATGTAAGCAAACTCTGTACACTATAACTTTATATAGAGTAGGCAAGTCAAATCACAATGTATAGATAAATTTCACAGCCTAATTGACCTTTTATAAACTTTGAATTTAAATTTTATTTAGAACAACATCTGGCTAGGTCTGTAATAATGCTCTAAGTAGTGCCACACAAGCCGAGCTGAAGCTGCTCCCCTCTGAGCTCTGCCTCAACCCAAATGTAATTTTTTTTCAATCTGAACACTCTTCCAGAGTCTTGGCTCAAAGATTATCTCTATGTTGAAGTATCCTTAAAGACCTGTTTTCTTGTGTTTGTTCATGTTGTTTAGAAAGACTCTAATCTTGAGTTCCCAATTTTAAGCTAACTTTCTATTACAAGCAAAAGGCTGCCTGCCCCTTTAAGAGCTCCTTTTGCAATCGGCCCTCAGCAAGGCTTTTTCAGCTGTACTTGGCTCCTAGCCACAGTACAGCTAACTTATCAGCTTGTGCTGTGGAAATTAAAACTGCTTTTTAAACAAGTTTTAACCATTTATCTTTTTCAACATGAAACACAGAACAATAACCATTCAAACCACAAAACAAAAACAAACATGATTTGACAGATATATGGACAATTTGTTTTGGTGCACCTAAAACAGACAATAGACAGACAGGGAATAGAACTTGGTGTCTCAAAGAGACACAGATATTTTAACCAGAGCTAAGAATATTTCCATAGGAGCCAGAGAGAAAACAGGACGTCTCCCGTTTTCCTTCTGTTCCCCAGGAGCGCTCTGAAATAGCTTATTTTCCTTTTTTTCTCTTTTTTTGCTAAAAGATCCCAAACAGGGGATAAATGCTTTTCTAAAACGTATTTTCTCTCTCTCATGTTCAGACTCAACTTCCTTATCTCCTTCTTCTGGGAATACTGCCAGAGAAGAGAGAGGAGGCACAGTGACCCTGAGAGCTATCTTTAAGTCTTTAATGAAGGCTGCCTCTTTAGTCAAAGTCCTCGAGAGGAGGGTAAATTGACTTAATTTATATTATCCTTTGTATCTTTATAATTTATATTATCTTTTGTTTTTCTCTTGGAATGAATGAGTCTGCACATTGCCTCTCTACGCATTGCCTTTCTGCGCAGTGCTGACGCACTACGCAGGGTGGGGGCTCCGCATAGGGCAGAGGTGCACTATGACCTTGAAGCTGACAGCCTGGAGGCCGAGCAGCAAGGTGGCCTTCGCCAGCCGATTTTGGCTTTTTTCTTGACTGATTAGCTCACATTTTATCTGGCTGGTACTTTTCTCTCTCATAACAAGCTGCTTCCTCCTCCAAGTCTGTTTCCTCAGAGGGGCTAAGTTCTTCATCTGATTCTGAGCTGCTAAGAGCTAACTCCTTAAACTCATCTAGTGGTGGGTATAGGCTCCCTCCTCTAGGGACCTCCGCTGATTGATCTTTTTTCTTTTGTTTTTTCTCCTCCTTTCTTCTTATCTCTCCCCAGGTATCCTTCCCCGACATTATCTTCTCCTCAGGTTCAAGGCCCATGGAGAAGCCTGTATGCTTATTTGGTGCACCATGTTCCCTCTTTTCTCCTACTCTCTCTCCCCGCTCTGCCTCTGATAGGCTTTCTTGAATTTTGTTCAGAATTTTCTGCCCTGCGTTAACTACTTGTTGACATTCCTCGTCCTTTAAGCACGATCTAATCAGCTTCCACAACAGCATGATTCCTGCTTTAAGTTTGCTGTTCTCCTGCTCCCCAACTAAATCTCCCTTGAGTTTCTCCCAAGAGGGGATAGATAAGGATCCTGAGCATGCAAACCACGGTGCTATGTGATCTATCTCTTTTACAAAGCCTTCTAGTGTCTTGGTGGAGACTTTCAAGCCACGCTGCCTCAGGACCGACCGTTAGGCAGTCACCACAGAGTGGGAGGCTCCCATGAAATCTTCTTGCCTTTGTTCTAACCTTGCCTAACCTCGACTGAACGCTAGTTAGCAATTCCTCCTGTAGAAACTGTACGCAATCTAAAGAAAAGAACGAGCCCTGTGAAAAGGAACAGAAAGGCTTCTAACACTGGAGAAAGTTCAAGGCCATACCTTGCAGATCTGTATTGTCCTGTAGTTCTGAATCTGCCCCGTGTGAAACGGGGGGGTCTCCTTTCAGCGCCTGGTGATGATATATTCCTGGGTTATTGTTGTGTCTGGCCAGCAGACCACAACCTGGGTTCTAGCCTGGAAAGGCATTTTGGAAACCTGGAAGAGAAGAGGGTCTAGGTGGTGAGAGAAAGAAATGTAGCCAAGACAGTTATTCTGATCAAAGCTCAAATTTTACTGTTTTGACACTCAGTTATGAAGGAAGGGGGAGGGGACCTGATTCACGCCGAATAATCTCAGGTCCAGTAGAAAGGTGAGCACGTGGTGGCACCAACAGCAAAGCAGCAGGTTCCAGCAGTGGGCGTGGCAGAACGAATGAGCAGGAAGCTCCACCCCTGAGCAAGCAGGTTTCAGGCTGGGGGAGGGGAGACTACATTTCCTCCCTTTCGTTAACAAAAATTAAAAAGGGAAAAAGCTGGCCTGAGGGGTTGGGGGATTTATCTATGCTCAATAGTTCTGCCGGAATTCTAGGGCTAAGGAAAAAACCTGCTTCCCTGGGATTCCTTAACTTTTCTTATGGTAAACTGTATCTGGCTAAGACTGTCCTTTCTTATCTTAGTAAACAACTAACTGAAAAGCCTGGAGCTGCAGGCTCTGACTGTATAATGCTAATTAGTACTGTGTAGGTAACTTTCTAGTAGAATTTTAAGTAGGGTGTTGGAACTCTGGCTAAGTTTGACTGAACAAATTTGAAATACACTATATTAAGGATAACACTAAGTTGATATTCCTGCGCATTTTTGGATGATAGGTGGGAAACAGGGAGAAGGGGTATGACTGGCTCCGTAGTACAGGCCAATTGGCTTTTTTATTTTGGGGTGGGAGGCAGTGAAGACAGTACAGTCTCCAATCTCTCTGCCCCCTATTAATTAAGTTAAATAAGGCAACGCTTAACTGAGGTGATCAAAAGATTTTTTTCATCCGTAGATGAGTGGGCTTTTAACCTCGGCTTGGGTGGACGTTGATCCGATTCCTCCCATGGATGCAGTCACGACCCACACCTGTGGCTCTCGGTATCTTTTGGGGAGGGGAGGCAGAGCCGAAAATATTTTTGGTTTTTAGCCAAAATTTGATACCAACCTCCTTCAAACCGGGTTTATCTCACAGGAAACTCAGAAATGGTCAAGCTGGACCTTCCCCTGCAGTAGCTCTCTACACCAAGCGATACCCATACTAAATTTGTACGATCACAAACCAGTATGCACAGTTCTGAGTGCTGTGCAGCTCCAAAAGGAGAATTATCAACCTCAGATTTAGCAAGACCTAGGCAAGAATTATGTCATTAGTAACACCACGACTTGTGGCTAAAATAGGAGCTGGAAGTCGTTCCTCCTCATTCCTGTATTTTCCACAGCCTAAGGAGCTAAGGACACTTTGCAGTAACAGCAAGGGTGAAAAGCCAGAGGTCAGCTAAGGGACTAAGCCTGTCTATCAAAATAAAAACCAATCTTTATTAATATAGAAATATCTACTTTTCTAGCCGTCTTGGTAAACCTAATTTTTAACTCAGACCGAAAGCCACGTGCTGGAATGTCCTTGGAATGGAGATAACAGCTGGCACCTGTGCTCTCAAGGGGGGCGGGGATGCACATCCGCTAGCCCCGCTCGAGAATGTTGATTTTTACCTGCTTGAAAGACAAAATCTCGACAGTGAGAAAGTAGGAAAGCAGAACTTCTTTTGGGGAAGTCCAGGTACTTTATTCAAATGCAAATTGTAAAGCCGAGGCTAGTCTCCAGCCTCCTGTCGGGGAGCTGGCTCAGAGAGTAGCTTTTTGGGAGCCTGAGTCCTCAAGCTGACTTTTAAGAAAAAGAGGAATTTTAGTCCTCAAGGTGATACTTTAGAAGATTTAGAATCTGTGTTCATCTGACGAATTAATCTATCTGGCAGCCACTGAGCTCTATCTTTATCTCGTGAAAAAACACAAACTGAGCCCCTATCCCAAATTAGAACTGGATCTGGACTTTCCATTCGCCAGTCAGTGGATCCTTCTATTTTACCAATGTATTAAGTGACCAATTGCTCTTTAATAGCTTTTTCCACTAGCTGTAAGGCCAGCAATCCTTCTGAGGTTAGGGATCTAGGGGGAGTGGGGGATGTGCTGTGAATTAACTTTGCTAGGTAATTTAGAATATAGGAATCTCTAACATTGGACTGAATATTAGACCAGTCTAAGATTGAGTTAGAATGGCTGGTCACACTGAAGAAAGGAGAAAAATCATTATGACTCTATTAAATGACTAATTTTACTAAGTCTGAATATACAGTCTCTGATGTACTATTGCCATAAAGTTAAAAAGCTAGAAGATAGTCTAAACTGGAAAAACGACAAGTAAGGATGGATCTAAAACATGAATTTAATTTAGTTTTGTAGTCAATTCAATCAAGACATGAGTTAACTTACCTGCCAGCTCGTCACACGAATTAACTAATATGCTTCTGCAGTGTTCTGTGGAGAAAACCTGTTTTTCCCTTTTCTAATAAGGTAGCTGTTTTAGGATCAATCTATAAGCCAATAAGTAGATCCCTTTAAGATACTATAAAGTATTTATTAAACTCTTTGACATTAAAATATTAAATTTTGAAAATAAAGGAAAGACTTAAATAGTGTGCATGGAAATGCACTAAATAGTATGCATGGGGATACAATTTTTCTCTTTTTTTGTCTTTTAAGAAGGTAAAGTTTTAAAATTTCACAATACCTAAACTTTTGAATTAATAACTAGTTGACAAAATATTTTAAATACTTGGCTGTAAAGGGGCAGTGACTAATTGCACTTTTAATCAATTTTCTTAAAGAGCGGTTGTAACTAGGCTTGCAAAGTTATTAAGAGTCACATGTACATAATTTATTTATTTATTAACTAGAAATATGCATAAGCAATTGTAAATTTGAGAATTAATAGTATCTGAGGGATCAACAATTTAAGCAATTGTGAGCTCAGAGATATGGCATTGACTATTAATATACAAATTAAGGTTTGCTTGTTCAGCATTTTAAAACAACATCTACAGCACACAACTAGATTATTTGTGCTGAAACAGGGGAACCTGTGTGTCTTAAGACTTTGCCCCACAGAAGCTAGTTGGGCCCACGTGGGCCAATGATCGGCTGGGAGGATGAGAAAAATGACTTTACAATAATGTTTTTTCTGGCCAAAGAATTGTTTTGGGCACAACCAATTTTTAATTACCAATTAATAACAATTATAAAAGCTTTCTTTATTTTTTGTAGAAACTTTTGTAGTAAACTAAAACCCTAAGTAATAAAAGGATATTGTCTCTGAATCTTTTGGGTGAGAGCAAGGATTTAAGGTAAACTTTAAGAAGCATTAGTTAATAAAATACTTTTCACTTAGGAAACAATATACACTGAAAGATTAAAACTCTTGGCTTCTTGTATAGAAGCAGAAACAATAAAAATTTTTCTTACATAATGTAAAGTTACATTAGCCATACCTAGAGGCAAAATTTTCTAGTGATTACAGTTCACTAGAAGCGAAACTCTTTGAATTTAAGCATTATTTTAAACATCTGAATAGATCTGCAACACTGTTAAAAAGAAATTTTCTTGAACACAAGGAACTTTCTCAGGCACTGTTTGCAAAACACAAGAAAGGCCACAAGCTGTTCTGGGGCTGCCCAGAGCCATGTATTGACTCAAACGTAAAATACTTTTTAATCTGAGCATCCTGGCCCTCCTGCAATAAGGACCGATTCTAGAGAAACAATATAACTGTCTACACCTCTAAATTTTGATACTCTTTCTAAAGATGACTTACAGTTAAAATGTTCTTTACAACTTTAGTGTTGTGAAAAAATTGCCCGTACTGCAGTTTCCTGCCAGGCAGCAACTATAACCAAACTGTTTGTCTAATCTATTCACAAAGACAAACATAACTAGATAACTTTGTCACAGTTTGTATGAAGTGAGCTGTATGAGCGCTCTCATAAGATGATTACTCTTATAATTATCTCAATTACAGTATATAGGTGAATTAAAGATCTTAAATTTGAAATCAAACTGCAAGCTGCAGTCAATGGAACAATGGCAGTTTTAACCATAATTTTTAAGTTTCTTGTGCAAGGTTAGGATAATACCTACAACCTTGGGAAAGCAAAACCCAAGTTTAAAACAATTTATTATCTTTAAAATCAATATTAGAAGCATTACTATCATATTACGAAGTTTGGATGTCAATTAATAGCTATGAATACCTATTAAAGCAAGCTTTAATGCTTTAATAAAGAGGCATTGCTTTAAATCTTATCTTAAATTTTACTATTTAGGATACGAACCACATTAATTATTATCTAAACTAGAAATATCTTTAGAGACTCAGCCTCTTGGGCTGCTTTATGCCACGTGTCGGAAGGACTCTAAACTTGAGTTATCAAATTTAACATTAACCATCTATAGCAATGTAACAATTATTAATCTTAACCAACAACTTATGAGCTGAATGTGAAGACATGTAGAGCACATTTTCAATAAAAAAAGAACCAAAAGAAGCAGTTATATTTAGACCAATCAGAGAATATTAATTTTTGTAGCTACAATCATAGAATAAAAAACACTTTACCATTGTCAAACACATTAGTCACAAACCATTTATTAGCTTTTTTACTCAGAAACTAAGAGGCTGTGCACTCGCCCTTATTTCCTAAAACGAACAGTTTTTCCAGCAGGGGCCCTCCCGCCATGTGTCTGATTTCTGGCTGAAACAAGTGGCAGCTCTGGGCTTTGCAGATAAAGTTTTTTATACCATCTTTATTATCCAACATAAAACATAGAACATTCATTCATTCAGACTGGACATGAACATACATGAATTGAACACGAGAACAGATTGGTGCACCGGACATTAGACAAGACACAAAAGGGAACAGAGTACTCCTGCTATAAGCCCCAGAGAGAAATTTCTCTCTGCTTTTTGGGACATTTTCCTCCCTTATGATGCATTTTTTTCCATTTTTATTAGGTATTTAGCTCATTTACATTTCCAATGCTATACCAAAAGTCCCCCATACCCACCCAACTCCACTCCCCTACCCACCCACTTCCCCTTTTTGGCCCTGGCGTTCCCCTCTACTGGGGCATATAAAGTTTGCCTGTCCAATGGGCCTCTCTTTCCAGTGATGGCCAACAAGGCCATATTTTGATACATATGCAGCTAGAGTCAAGAGCTCCGGGGTACTGGATAGTTCATAATGTTGTTCCACCTATAGGGTTGCAGATCCCTTTACCTCCTTGGGTACTTTCTCTAGCTCCTCCATTGGGAGCCCTGTGATCCACCCATTAGCTGACTGTGAGCATCCACTTCTGTGTTTGCTAGGCCCCGGCATAGTCTCACAAGAGACAGCTATATCTGGGTCCTTTCAGCAAAATCTTGCAAGTGTATGCAATGGTGTCAGCGTTTGGATGCTGATTATGGGGTGGATACCTGGATATTGCAGTCTCTACATGGTCCATCCTTTCATCTCAGCTCCAAACTTTGTCTCTGTAACTCCTTCCATGGGTGTTTTGTTCCCACTTCTAAGGAGGGGCATAGTGTCCACACTTCAGTCTTCATTTTTCTTGAGATTCATGTGTTTAGGAAATTGTATCTTATATCTTGGGTATCCTAGGTTTTGGGCTAATATCCACTTATCAGTGAGTACATATTGTGTGAGTTCCTTTGTGAATGTGTTACCTCACTCAGGATGATGCCCTCCAGGTCCATGCATTTGGCTAGGAATTTCATAATTCATTCTTTTTAATAGCTGAGTAGTACTCCATTGTGTAGATGTACCAAATTTTCTGTATCCATTCCTCTGTTGAGGGGCTTCTAGGTTCTTTCCAGCTTCTGGCTATTATAAATAAGGCTGCTATGAACATAGTGGAGCATGTGTCCTTCTTACAAGTTGGGGCATCTTCTGGATATATGCCCAGGAGAGGTATTGCTGGATCCTCCGGTAGTACTATGTCCAATTTTCTGAGGAACCGCCAGACTGATTTCCAGAGGGGTTGTACAAGCCTGCGATCCCACCAAAAATGGAGGAGTGTTCCTCTTTCTCCACATCCACGCCAGCATCCGCTGTCACCTGAATTTTTGATCTTAGCCATTCTGACTGGTGTGAGGTGGAATCTCAGGGTTGTTTTGATTTGCATTTCCCTGATGATTAAGGATGTTGAACATTTTTTCAGGTGCTTCTCTGCCATTCGGTATTCCTCAGGTGAGAATTCTTTGTTCAGTTCTGAGCCCCATTTTTTAATGGGGTTATTTGATTTTCTGAAGTCCACCTTCTTGAGTTCTTTATATATGTTGGATATTAGTCCCCTATCTGATTTAGGATAGGTAAAGATCCTTTCCCAATCTGTTGGTGGTCTTTTTGTCTTATTGACGGTGTCTTTTGCCTTGCAGAAACTTTGGAGTTTCATTAGGTCCCATTTGTCAATTCTCGATCTTACATTACAAGCCATTGCTGTTCTGTTCAGGAATTTTTCCCCTGTGCCCATATCTTCAAGGCTTTTCCCCAATTTCTCCTCTATAAGTTTCAGTGTCTCTGGTTTTATGTGAAGTTCCTTGATCCACTTAGATTTGACCTTAGTACAAGGAGATAAGTATGGATCGATTCACATTCTTCTACATGATAACAACCAGTTGTGCCAGCACCAATTGTTGAAAATGCTGTCTTTCTTCCACTGGATGGTTTTAGCTCCCTTGTCGAAGATCAAGTGACCATAGGTGTGTGGGTTCATTTCTGGGTCTTCAATTCTGTTCCATTGGTCTACTTGTCTGTCTCTATACCAGTACCATGCAGTTTTTATCACAATTGCTCTGTAGTAAAGCTTTAGGTCAGGGATGGTGATTCCACCAGAGGTTCTTTTATCCTTGAGAAGAGTTTTTGCTATCCTAGGTTTCTTGTTATTCCAGATGAATTTGCAAATTTCTCCTTCTAATTCATTGAAGAATTGAGTTGGAATTTTGATGGGGATTGCATTGAATCTGTAGCTTGCTTTTGGCAAGATAGCCATTTTTACAATGTTGATCCTGCCAATCCATGAGCATGGGAGATCTTTCCATCATCTGAGATCTTCTTTAATTTCTTTCTTCAGAGACTTGAAGTTTTTATCATACAGATCTTTCACTTCCTTAGTTAGAGACACGCCGAGATATTTTATATTATTTGTGACTATTGAGAAGGGTGTTGTTTCCCTAATTTCTTTCTCAGCCTGTTCATTCTTTGTGTAGAGAAAGGCCATTGACTTGTTTGAGTTAATTTTATATCCAGCTACTTCACGGAAGCTGTTTATCAGGTTTAGGAGTTCTCTGGTGGAATTTTTAGGGTCACTTATATATACTATCATATCATCTGCAAAAAGTGATATTTTGACTTCCTCTTTTCCAATTTGTATCCCCTTGATCTCCTTTTGTTGTCGAATTGCTCTGGCTAATACTTCAAGTACTATGTTGAAAAGGTAGGGAGAAAGTGGGCAGCCTTGTCTAGTCCCTGATTTTAGTGGGATTGCTTCCAGCTTCTGTCCATTTACTTTGATGTTGGCTACTGGATTTCTGTAGATTGCTTTTATCATGTTTAGGTATGGGCCTTGAATTCCTGATCTTTCCAAGACTTTGATCATGAATGGGTGTTGGATCTTGTCAAATGCTTTTTCCGCATCTAATGAGATGAACATGTGGTTTTATTCTTTGAGTTTGTTTATATAATGGATTACATTGATGGATTTTCATATATTAAACCATCCCTGCATCCCTGGAATAAAACCTACTTGGTCAGGATGGATGATTGCTTTAATGTCTTCTTGGATTCGGTTAGCGAGAATTTTATTGAGGATTTTTGCATTGATATTCATAAGTGAAATTGGTCTGAAGTTCTCTATCTTTATTGGATCTTTCTGTGGTTTAGGTATCAGAGTAATAGTGGCTTCATGAAATGAGTTGCGTAGAGTACCTTCTACTTCTATTTTGTGAAATAGTTTGTGCAGAACTGGAATTAGATCTTCTTTGAAGGTCTGATAGAACTCTGCACTAAACCCGTCTGGTCCTGGGCTTTTTTTGGCTGGTAGACTATTAATAACTACTTCTATTTATTTACGGGATATGGGACTGTTTAGATGGTCAACTTGATCCTGATTCAACTTTGGTACCTGGTATCTGTCCAGAAATTTGTCCATTTCATCCAGGTGTTCCAGTTTTGTTGAGTATAGCCTTTTCTAGAAGGATCTGATGGTGTTTTGGATTTCTTCAGGATCTGTTTTTCTGTCTCCCTTTTCATTTCTGATCTTGTTAATTAGGATTTTGTCCCTGTGCCCTCTAGTGAGTCTACCTAAGGGTTTATCTATTTTGTTGATTTTCTCAAAGAACCAACTCCTCGTTTGGTTAATTCTTTGAAAAGTTCTTCTTGTTTTCACTTGGTTGATTTCACCCTTGAGTTTGATTATTTCCTGCCGTCTACTCCTCTTGGGTGAATTTGCTTCCTTTTTTTTTAGAGCTTTTAGATGTGTTGTCAAGCTGCTAGTATGTGCTCTCTCCCGTTTCTTCTTGGAGGCACTCAGAGGTGTGAGTTTCCCTCTTAGAAATGCTTTCATTGTGTCCCATAGGTTTGGGTACGTTGTGGCTTCATTTTCATTAAACTCTAAAAAGTCTTTAATTTCTTTCTTTATTCCTTCCTTGACCAAGGTATCATTGAGAAGAGTGTTGTTCAGTTTCCATGTGAATGTTGGCTTTCCATTATGTATGTTGTTATTGAAGATCAGTCTTAGGCTATGGTGGTCTGATAGGATACATGGGACAATTTCAATATTTTTGTATCTGTTGAGGCCTGTTTTGTGACCATATAATTGGAGAAGGTCCAATTTTGGAGAAGGTCCCGTGAGGTGCTGAGAAGAAGGTATATCCTTTTGTTTTAGGACAAAATGTTCTGTAGATATCTTTCAGGTCCATTTGTTTCATAACTTCTGTTAGTTTCACTGTGTCCCTGTTTAGTTTCTGTTTCCACGATCTGTCCATTGATGAAAGTGGTGTGTTGAAGTCTCCCACTATTATTGTGTGAGGTGTAATGTGTGCTTTGAGCTTTACTAAAGTGTCTTTAATGAATGTGGCTGCCCTTGCATTTGGTGCGTAGATATTCAGAATTGAGAGTTCCTCTTGGAGGATTTTACCTTTGATGAGTATGAAGTGTCCCTCCTTGTCTTTTTTGATAACTTTGGGTTGGAATTAGATTTTATCCCGTATTAGAATGGCTACTCCAGCTTGTTTCTTCAGACCATTTGCTTGGAATATTGTTTTCCAGCCTTTCACTCTGAGGTAGTGTCTGTGTTTTTCCTGAGATGGGTTTCCTGTGAGCAGCAGAATGTTGGGTCCTGTTTGTGTAGCCAGTCTGTTAGTCTATGTCTTTTTATTGGGGAATTGAGTCCATTGATATTAAGAGATATTAAGGAAAAGTAATTGATGCTTCTTTTTATTTTTGTTGTTAGGGTTGTCATTCTGTTCTTGTGGCTGTCTTCTTTTTAGTTTGTTGAGGGATTACTTTCTTGCTTGTTCTAGGGCATGATTTCCGTCCTTGTATTGATTCTTTTCTGCTATTATCCTTTGAAGGGCTGGATTCGTGGAAAGATATTGTGTGAATTTGGTTTTGTCATGGAATACTTTGGTTTCTCCATCTATGGTAATTGAGAGTTTGGCCGGGTATAGTAGCCTGGGCTGGCATTTGTGTTCTCTTAGTGTCTGTATAACATCTGTCCAGGCTCTTCTGGCTTTCATAGTCTCTGGTGAAAAGTCTGTTGTAATTCTGATAGGCCTTCCTTTATATGTTACTTGACCTTTCTCCCTTACTGCTTTTAATATTCTATCTTTATTTAGTGCATTTGTTGTTCTGATTATTATGTGTCGGGAGGAATTTCTTTTATAGTCCAGTCTATTTGGAGTTCTGTAGGCTTCTTGTATGATCATGGGCATCTCTTTCTTTATGTTTGGGCAGTTTTCTTCTATTATTTTGTTGAAGATATTAGCTGGCCCTTTAAGTTGAAAATCTTCATTCTCATCAATTCCTATTATCCGTAGGTTTGGTCTTCTCATTGTGTCCTGGATTACCTGGATGTTTTGCGTTAGGATCCTTTTGCATTTTGTATTTTCTTTGTCTGTTGTGTTGATGTTCTCTATGGAATCTTCTGCACATGAGATTCTCTCTTCCATTTCTTGTATTCTGTTGCTGATGCTCGCATCTATGTTTCCAGATCTCTTTCCTAGGGTTTCTATCTCCAGCGTTGCCTCACTTTGGGTTTTCTTTATTGTGTCTACTTCCCTTTTTAGTTCTAGTATGGTTTTGTTCATTTCCATTACCTGTTTGGATGTGTTTTCCTGTTTTTCTTTAATGGTTTCTACCTGTTTGGCTGTGTTTTCCTGCTTTTCTTTAAGGGCCTGTAACTCTTTAGCAGTGCTCTCCTGTAATTCTTTAAGTGACTTATGAAAGTCCTTCTTGATGTCCTCTATCAACATCATGAGAAATGTTTTTAAATCTGTGTCTAGATTTTCGGTTGCGTTGGGGTGCCCAGGACTAGGTGGGGTGGGAGTGCTGCGTTCTGATGATGGTGAGTGGTCTTGATTTCTGTTAGTAGGATTCTTATGTTTGCCTTTCACCATCTGGTAATCTCTGAAGCTAGCTGTTTTAGTTGTCACTGTTAAGAGCTTGTTCTTCAGGTTACTCTGTTAGCCTCTATAAGCAGACCTGGAGGGTAGCACTCTCCTTAGTTTCAGTGGGCAGAGTATTCTCTGCAGGCAAGCTCTCTTCTTGCAGGGAAGGTACCCAGATATCTGGTGTTCGAACCAGACTCCTGGCAGAAGTTGTGTTCCACTCATCAGAGGTCTTAGGATCCCGTGTGGAATCCTGTGTGGGCCCTTGCGGGTGTTGGGCGAGTCCGCTGGCAGGTACACTGGGGCTCGAGTGGAGCGGAAGGGGCTTGTGCCCCAGGTCAGGCCCAGGTAGCCTGCTTCCCTATTTCCCGTGGTCTCAGGTTCTGCATGATTTGATTGGGGTAGGCGCTGTGTTCCACTCACCAGAGGTCTTAGAATCCCATGGGGAATCCTGTGTGGGCCCTTGCGGGTGTCGGGCGAGTCCGCTGGCAAGGTACCCTGGGGCTTGAGTGGAGCAGAAGGAGCTTGTGCCCCAGGTCAGGCCCGGGTAGCCTGCTTCCCTATTTCCCACGTTCTCAGGTTCCGCACGATTGGATTGGGGCAGGGGCTGTGTTCCACTCACCAGAGTTCTTAGGATCCCGTGGGGAATCCTGTGTGGGCCCGTGCGGGTGTTGGGCGAGTCCGCTGGCCATGATGCATTTTTTATTAACTGAGACAATCGGCCTGTTCCTTTTAATAAACCCTTTCTTTTCTCACGCTTCATGTAGCTTCGGAGAGCTACGGCCTACCGCCTGTTACCCAGCTCCTCACTGCTGAACCTAAGTGAACCAGAGCTCGGGTTTAATGCTGTCTCAGCTTAGCCCATACCTTCTCAGGTATGAATTTCCTTTATCCTTTATTTTATGGAGCTCCGAACCAGCAGTGTCTCTTCCAAAAATCCTTTGCTGTTTCTCAGTCCTGCGTTGGTTCGCCAATTGTTGTGTCTGGCCAGCAGACCACAACCTGGGTTCTAGCCTGGAAAGGCATTTTGGAAACCTGGAAGAGAAGAGGGGCTAGCTGGCAAGAGAAAGAAATGTAGCCAAGAAAGTTATTCTGATCAAAGCTCAAATTTTACTGTTTCGACACTCAGTTATGAAGGAAGGGGGAGGGGACCCGATTCCCGCCAAATAATCTCAGGTCTAGTAGAAAGGTGAGCACGTGGTGGCACCAACAGCAAAGCAGCAGGTTCCAGCAGTGGGTGTGGCAGAACGAATGAGCAGGAAGCTCCACCCCTGAGCAAGCAGGTTTCAGGCTGGGGGAATGGAGACTACAGGTTATCAGCGCCACTTCTTGTCCTTGTAACGTTTCGCCAGCAAAACACACTCAGACAACCAGATCCTTCTACGGCAAAGCTTTATTGCTTACTTCTCAGGAAGACCCTGAACCCGGAAAATGGTGCTGCTTACCCCTCCGTGTGACGTGTCAGCTCCTGATTAGCTGCTCACTCATCACCCCACTGCTACACCCCGAGATGGGCAGTGACTTGACACGAATTTACTCTTGCACCTGTGCACATTGCTTGTTTACTAGTTAGGCACTGATGAAGCCAGCACCATCTTGTAATGGTGATTGTTCACGTCTTCCCACATATATGCTGCAGAGTCTGAGCACTTTCCAAGGTCTTTGAAATAAATCTACCTGCACTTTGATTACAGTCTCCTGACTTCTTTTTCCACATCCTTTCATAATATGATACTACTAAGTCTTAGGACAGTCTGTTGGAGCAACCAAGGTAACCACTTGCAACCCAGTGACCAAGTGCAGCAGCAGGGATTCAGGAATAACTCTTGTTTCCTGCCTGAGTTAGTTCCAATCTGTCTCTGAACCTCACCTACATTCTTCCTTGAGCCTTCCTGTCAGTCCTCTGAATTGAAGATTGCTGATTTCCTGGTGTCATTGGTCTTGTGCTTCCAACTGTCCCCTAGTTAATTCTCTGGACTTAATCTTTTCTCTCTCTCTCTTTCCCTCTTTGCAATAAATATAAGGGTCATTCTCCCATTGCAGTCAGACATGAGGCCATTTTCTGACCTGTAAGGAGATGAGTGTTTTCTGTCAGGACAATTTTTTTGGGACTCCCTCATCTTCGTTGTGCTCAAACATTCTCTCAAAGAGAAGCTCACCAGTCTCTGGTAAATATTATGGGTACTGTATTAGTCAGGGTTCTCTAGAGTCACAGAACTTATGGATAGTCTCTATATAGTAAAGGAATTTATTGA
The DNA here is from genome assembly GCF_000001635.26 of Mus musculus. Classification (NCBI taxonomy): domain Eukaryota; kingdom Metazoa; phylum Chordata; class Mammalia; order Rodentia; family Muridae; genus Mus; species Mus musculus. Next base: position 121,922,635 of record NC_000070.6, on the reverse strand, counting down.
TGATTTGCAGTCTGCAGCCCAATTCCCAACAATGGTTCAGTAGTAGCTGTGAATGGAAGTCCAAGGATCTAGCAGTTACTCAGTCTCACACAGAAAGCAGGCGAAGGAGCAAGAGCCAGACTCCCTTCTTCCAATGTCCTTATATTGTCTCCAGAAGGTGTAGCTCAGATTAAAGGTGTGTTCCACCACACATTTAATCCTGGATGACCTTGAACTTGGAGATTTAATCTTATGGAATCCATAGCCACTGTGCCTCAAGATCTCCATACCAAGATCCAGATCAGAAACTTCTATCTCCAAGCCTCCAGATAAGGGTCACTGGTGAGCCTTCCAATTCTGAATTGTAGTTCATTCCGAATATCAACCAGGAATAGCCACTACAGGTACTCCATCCTCTATTATCTGCCTAACTTCTCACCCCTCCTGACTTCTCAAATTTCACAGTTCTGGGGATTGAACTTAGGACTTCTGGCATGACTTCATTGCCCATAACCACTAAGAATCTTTTTTATTTCAGTGTGTGTCCATTTGAGACATTAGGTCAGGTCCTCAGAAACAACAGTCTCTTCAGCACTGTGCTGTACTTGGAATAAAAGGATCTGTTGAAGGAAGAGAAGACTACACCTTGTGTTGGGACTGGGGAAATGAGAATGGATTTTCCTCCATGGCTAGTCATGGCAGGGTGTTGTTTGTTTTGGATCTTGAAGGGTAGATAGAGTTCCATGGGTAAAGATAAAATTACAGAGGAGGAAGATTTAGCTAGGGAAAAGAAGAGGAAGGTGTCTTATAAGATATCCAGAAAGGGCTTGAAGACTACATTGTTAGATTTTAGAGTAGCTACAGCAGCTTTATTCTTAGGTCTATTAGCTTGGAAAATATTTTTCTCACCCTTTACTCTGAGATAATGTCTATTTTGGATGCTGAGATATGTTTTTTCTATGCATCAGAGTGATGGATCCTGTTTTCACATCCATTCTGTTTGTCTGTCTGTGTCTTTTGGGGGATTGAGTTCATTGATATTGAGATATATTAATGAGCAACGATTGTTAATTCCTGTTATTTTGCTGTTGCTATTGTTGTTGTTCATGGTGGTGGTAGTAGTGTGTGTGTGTGTGTGTGTGTGTGTGTGTGTGTGTGTGTGTGTGTGTTTGTGTGTGTAGGTCAGTACACGTAGATGTCAGAGGACAATATTTGGGATATATTCCTGTTTTTCTCCTATGTAGGTGGGTGAGTGAATGAGCTGTAAAAGGGAGATTTTCAGCAGGACTAGGCTACAGAGACAACAAGGAAAGAAAGTTGGACCAGGCAGCTAAAGGGGAATGAGGAACATATAATTGTTTGGAGTGGAGTGCCAGGAGCTGTTTCTAAGGAAGGTTTCAAATGATGCAGTGTACTATACCTTATGGTAAGGATTAATTTGTATAAAAGGGACATTAGTCCTGGGGAAATATTTTAGTTCTATTAAGAGGGATACAAACTAAATAAGAACAAAAATCATTCAGACGAGTCTTCTCTGTTAAGACACAGCTGAGAAAAAGAGGCACGGTTCAATTCCCTGAGGACTCTAAAATAGTCATGTCGGTGTCTTTATGTATAAAATGGAAGCATTGTATAAGTGTCCCTAGAAGACAGAAGAGCAGCTTTCGGTCTGTTGTAAGCACAAAATAAATATCTGTCAAATAGGTTTTGCTGCAGGGAATGCTCAAGCTGTGGCACCAGCCCTGCAGGGGCGTGGTCACCTGAATTCCTGCAAGGCACCCTGATTGCAAGACACATGCACTCATTGATGCCACTGAGCTAAGATGGTGTTACCTTGCTCCCTGAGGCTCCTGTCTGTATGCCTTCTGTCTTGGTGTTGTGATGCCCATTCACTTGTGGCTCTGGACCCTGAGTCAGAATCAGGCCTGCAACCTCTGATGATCTGGACCGATTTTGGTGAGTGAGGAGTAGATTGGCACAGGGCAGACAAAGCTCTTTCTTTTTGTTGTGGATTCACATCTTCAAAGCCAAAGTTGGAATGACCAGGAATTGGGATTTGGAGGCTAGTCTGCATTGAAGGGAAAGGATCCATATGCCTTTGCTGAGCCTTCAGAGAGAGCTGTGTACTGCTGGGGTTTATGTTGTCATTATTAAAATTCCAGCAGCTAGGGCATCAGCCTGCAGTATTTCACAGGCCACCTTGTCCCTGCAGAGCTCACTCACGGCAGCTCCCTGAGGCTTTCATTCCTTCACATCTGAACATAGATCTACCAGGCACCTGCATGTACTTCACAGTTACTTCATAGCATCTGCTATATCTGAGAATGAAGCAGTCTTCATTCTTCTGGAACTTTAACCCACAAATCCTGATCCTATACAGTCTCTCTCCTTTTTTATAGTTCCTAGAATGTGCCTGGACCTTACACCTTTTCACCTACTATAGGAGGGAAAGGAAGGAGGGGAAAACATATAATAAGGAAATGATGGAAACAAGTCAAATGACCATGGGTGCTGTGAAAACAGATATAAAGCCTGAAAGAAGATTGAGCCTGAGGTGTGAGTTTGTGCTTCATCTGAGCAAGTTAGGGCAGAATTCACACAAGTGTGAAACCTGAGCAGAGCTGAAGTGGATGAGTAAAGATTCCATATGGATGTGTGGTGCAAGGAACAGCAAATGGAAAGACCATGGGGTTATTATATGTATTCTAATGAGTGTAAAAGGAGCAGAGGGATCAAGGGAAGAGAAGCTGGAAACATATGCCTAGGCTTTTAAGACTAGTGTTGGACTTGGACCTGGAACTTGTAAAGAGATGGGTAGCAGAATGATCCTGGTTTACACTGTAAATAATTGTTCTAATCCATTGTGGCAGTTAGAGCCTCAATAGAGCTAGTTTAGGAAGGTAATTCCCCAGAACTCAGAAGGCAGAGCCAGAATGATCTCTATATTTGAGGCCTGCCTGATCTATGCGTTGAGTTCCAGGTCAGCCAAAGCTACATGAGGAGTCCCTGGCATGTACAGTTAAAATTAAAATAAATTGTAAGTGTTGTTCTATTTGTGACAATAGATGGCCATGCAGAACCTTCCAGTGGTCACTGAAACAAAGCTGTGGCTGTGATCTCTCAGAAGAAGTCCTCACTAAAAAGAAAGGGATTGAGGAACTGTCGACTTAGATCACAAAGAATTCTGATGCTTGTCAACAGGGGCAACGGGTGTTTTCTCATGTTTCTTGATAGACTAAGGTTTATTAGCTGTGAAGATTCATTTTCTTCAAGAATCTTTTCAAGGTGATCCCCCAAGTAACATTCAGCTCAGTGCCCTGTTTGTCCTGGAGACTCTGAATTTATCCCTGTTGCTAGTCAGTTGATTTTTCTTTCCTCCTATGATAGCTGAAAAGGAATAAGGGCCAAGCACATTCCAGGAACTATAGAAAGGGAAGAGAGAGAATGTATAGTGTCAGAATTTATGGATTAAATGTATGAGAACCTGTCTGTCTTGTTCCACAAGTGTCCTCGTTTCTGTTGTAGTTGCTGTGTTAAGAAAAGATTGTAGATGTCACAGTAGCTGCAAGGGGACAGTGCAGACTTTAACCTCCAGAGATGCCTGTGACTCAGAGTTGTACAGTGACAGGTGTTTGGTAACATGAAGTGTGGGGAAGTGGTGGGACATTGACTCTTTTGAGAGTGGCAACAAGGGTTTAGCCTGAGAGCTGAAGGGAGGAGAGATGATACAGCAGTTTTTGGCTGGGACAATTTGAAAGTGAAGTTGTTTTTACCAAGGTGGGGTACCTTGGAGGCACGCACATTTCAACACGTGAAGGAATCAGAAACATTTCTCTGGAGTCAATTCTTTCCTTCTCACATGTGGATCCCAGGGATTGAACTCAGAACATTATGCTTGGTAGTACAAGTCTTTACTCATTGTTACACTACAACTTGGCTATGGTCTTCTTTAATTTCATATGGCCTGAGGTAACATAGAATCGTCTGTGTTGCCAAGGATTCCCTTGATCTCCTACTTCCCAAGTGTTGGGTTTAACATCATATGCCTGGCTAACTTGGTTTTTGTAGACAGTGTCTCATATAGCATGGGTTGTCCTTTATCTTAATATATAGTATAGAATTCCTTTTTTCCCCCCTTTTTCTTTCTCTCTATTTTATTTAAATTTGTTATTTTATTTTAAGGCAAGGTCTCACTCTGTAGCCATGGCTTTCTTGGAGCTCACTATATAGTCCAGGCTAGCCTCAAATCTCCAGTGATCCTCTTGCCTCCACCTTCTGAGTGCTGCCAATACAGGTGTCCCAAGTCCATAGTTCTAAAGGTGACCTTGGAATCCTGCTTCTCTTTTGCTTTCCATGTTGTAGGGTGTCAGAAAAAGGTACCACTATCACCAGATCATTGTATTTTCTGGGGGAAGGGCACTGTGTTTTAAAAACCAGTCTCACTGCTGTGTATTCTAAGCTAGGTGAACACAGGATCCCTTTGTCCCACCTCTGGTGTACTGGGATATAGGCATGTGATAGCACACCCAATTTACAAATCAGTCAATCTGATTTCCTTTTTACACAGCTGGCCAGTGCTACAGAGGTGTTTGCACAGGTGAGAAATTGAGTTCAGATCTACTGGTCTGGGGATAATTTAAAGCCCTGTCACAGGGGGAAATCATCCCAGGAGTGACTATGCCAGGAATAGGGACACCTCAGCTTTTGGAGAAAGAATGGCCAACCAAAACACAGCCCAGAACAAAGACAGTGAGGGAACTGCCTGTGGGGTGTATGGAGATCAGGAGAGCTCAGTATCCTGGAAGCCACTGAGAAATGTTCCCTGAAGAAGAAAACAAGCCAAGTCTGATGACGCAAACCTGTGATACCAGGAAGAGGTAGATGCTTGCAATTTCAAGGCAAGTGTGGATTATTTAGTCACTAGTAAGATTCTCGTGAGTTTCTCCACAGTATTGAATGATACCCCACATGAAAAACTAATAACAACAATAAAACAAAAATAACAACAAAAAATTATACTACCACCATAAAAGTACATAGCAGTTCATCATACCACATGTACATAGGTCGGTTATGGGCAGCCTGGAAACTGATCATTGAAATTAGTCAAGTGAAGCCCTTCCGCTCGACTCGTGACTCGAGCCCCGGGCTACCTTGCCAGCAGAGTCTTGCCCAACACCCGCAAGGGTCCACACAGGACTCCCCACGGGACCCTAAGACCTCTGGTGAGTGGATCACAGTGCCTGCCCCAATCCAATCGCGCGGAACTCGAGACTGCGGTACATAGGGAAGCAGGCTACCCGGGCCTGATCTGGGGCACAAGTCCCTTCCACTCGACTCGAGACTCGAGCCCCGGGCTACCTTGCCAGCAGAGTCTTGCCCAACACCTGCAAGGGTCCACACGGGACTCCCCACGGGACCCTAAGACCTCTGGTGAGTGGATCACAGTGCCTGCCCCAATCCAATCGCGCGGAACTTGAGACTGCGGTACATAGGGAAGCAGGCTACCCGGGCCTGATCTGGGGCACAAGTCCCTTCCGCTCGACTCGAGACTTGAGCCCCGGGCTACCTTAACAGCAGAGTCTTGCCCAACACCCGCAAGGGCCCACACGGGACTCCCCACGGGACCCTAAGACCTCTGGTGAGTGGAACACAGCGCCTACCCCAATCCAATCGCGTGGAACTTGAGACTGCGGTACATAGGGAAGCAGGCTACCCGGGCTTGATCTGGGGCACAAACCCCTTCCACTCCACTCGAGCCCCGGCTACCTTGCCAGCTGAGTCGCCTGACACCCGCAAGGGCCCACACAGGATTCCACACGTGATCCTAAGACCTCTAGTGAGTGGAACACAACTTCTGCCAGGAGTCTGGTTCGAACACCAGATATCTGGGTACCTGCCTTGCAAGAAGAGAGCTTGCCTGCAGAGAATACTCTGCCCACTGAAACTAAGGAGAGTGCTACCCTCCAGGTCTGCTCATAGAGGCTAACAGAGTCACCTGAAGAACAAGCTCTTAACAGTGACAACTAAAACAGCTAGCTTCAGAGATTACCAGATGGCGAAAGGCAAACGTAAGAATCCTACTAACAGAAATCAAGACCACTCACCATCATCAGAACGCAGCACTCCCACCCCACCTAGTCCTGGGCACCCCAACACAACCGAAAATCTAGACCCAGATTTAAAAACATTTCTCATGATGATGATAGAGGACATCAAGAAGGACTTTCATAAGTCACTTAAAGATTTACAGGAGAGCACTGCTAAAGAGTTACAGGCTCTTAAAGAAAAGCAGGAAAACACAGCCAAACAGGTGAAGGAAATGAACAAAACCATACTAGAACTAAAAGGGGAAGTAGACACAATAAAGAAAACCCAAAGCGAGGCAACGCTGGAGATAGAAACCCTAGGAAAGAGATCTGGAACCATAGATGCGAGCATCAGCAACAGAATACAAGAAATGGAAGAGAGAATCTCAGGTGCAGAAGATTCCATAGAGAACATCGACACAACAGTCAAAGAAAATACAAAATGCAAAAGGATCCTAACTCAAAACATCCAGGTAATCCAGGACACAATGAGAAGACCAAACCTACGGATAATAGGAATTGATGAGAATGAAGATTTTCAACTTAAAGGGCCAGCTAATATCTTCAACAAAATAATAGAAGAAAACTTCCCAAACATAAAAAAAGAGATGCCCATGATCATACAAGAAGCATACAGAACTCCAAATAGACTGGACCAGAAAAGAAATTCCTCCCGACACATAATAATCAGAACAACAAATGCACTAAATAAAGATAGAATATTAAAAGCAGTAAGGGAGAAAGGTCAAGTAACATATAAAGGAAGGCCTATCAGAATTACACCAGACTTTTCACCAGAGACTATGAAAGCCAGAAGAGCCTGGACAGATGTTATACAGACACTAAGAGAACACAAATGCCAGCCCAGGCTACTATACCCGGCCAAACTCTCAATTACCATAGATGGAGAAACCAAAGTATTCCACGACAAAACCAAGTTCACACAATATCTTTCCACGAATCCAGCCCTTCAAAGGATAATAACAGAAAAGAAGCAATACAAGGACGGAAATCACGCCCTAGAACAACCAAGAAAGTAATCATTCAACAAACCAAAAAGAAGACAGCCACAAGAACAGAATGCCAACTCTAACAACAAAAATAAAAGGGAGCAACAATTACTTTTCCTTAATATCTCTTAATATCAATGGACTCAATTCCCCAATAAAAAGACATAGACTAACAGACTGGCTACACAAACAGGACCCAACATTTTGCTGCTTACAGGAAACCCATCTCAGGGAAAAAGACAGACACTACCTCAGAGTGAAAGGCTGGAAAACAATTTTCCAAGCAAATGGACTGAAGAAACAAGCTGGAGTAGCCATTTTAATATCGGATAAAATCGACTTCCAACCCAAAGTTATCAAAAAAGACAAGGAGGGACACTTCATACTCATCAAAGGTAAAATCCTCCAAGAGGAACTCTCAATTCTGAATATCTACGCACCAAATGCAAGGGCAGCCACATTCATTAGAGACACTTTAGTAAAGCTCAAAGCATACATTGCACCTCACACAATAATAGTGGGAGACTTCAACACACCACTTTCTTCAAAGGACAGATCGTGGAAACAGAAACTAAACAGGGACACAGTGAAACTAACAGAAGTTATGAAACAAATGGACCTGACAGATATCTACAGAACATTTTATCCTATAACAAAAGGATATACCTTCTTCTCAGCACCTCACGGGACCTTCTCCAAAATTGACCATATAATTGGTCACAAAACAGGCCTCAATAGATACAAAAATATTGAAATTGTCCCATGTATCCTATCAGACCACCATGGCCTAAGACTGATCTTCAATAACAACATAAATAATGGAAAGCCAACATTCACGTGGAAACTGAATAACACTCTTCTCAATGATACCTTGGTCAAGGAAGGAATAAAGAAAGAAATTAAAGACTTTTTAGAGTTTAATGAAAATGAAGCCACAACGTACCCAAACCTATGGGACACAATGAAAGCATTTCTAAGAGGGAAACTCATAGCGCTGAGTGCCTCCAAGAAGAAACGGGAGACAGCACATACTAGCAGCTTGACAACACATCTAAAAGCCCTAGAAAAAAAGGAAGCAAATTCACCCAAGAGGAGTAGACGGCAGGAAATAATCAAACTCAGGGGTGAAATCAACCAAGTGGAAACAAGAAGAACTATTCAAAGAATTAACCAAACGAGGAGTTGGTTCTTTGAGAAAATCAACAAGATAGATAAACCCTTAGCTAGACTCACTAAAGGGCACAGGGACAAAATCCTAATTAACAAAATCAGAAATGAAAAGGGAGACATAACAACAGATCCTGAAGAAATCCAAAACACCATCAGATCCTTCTACAAAAGGCTATACTCAACAAAACTGGAAAACCTGGACGAAATGGACAAATTTCTGGACAGATACCAGGTACCAAAGTTGAATCAGGATCAAGTTGACCATCTAAACAGTCCCATATCACCTAAAGAAATAGAAGCAGTTATTAATAGTCTCCCAACCAAAAAAAGCCCAGGACCAGATGGGTTTAGTGCAGAGTTCTATCAGACCTTCAAAGAAGATCTAATTCCAATTCTGCACAAACTATTTCACAAAATAGAAGTAGAAGGTACTCTACCCAACTCATTTTATGAAGCCACTATTACTCTGATACCTAAACCACAGAAAGATCCAACAAAGATAGAGAACTTCAGACCAATTTCTCTTATGAATATCGATGCAAAAATCCTCAATAAAATTCTCGCTAACCGAATCCAAGAACACATTAAAGCAATCATCCATCCTGACCAAGTAGGTTTTATTCCAGGGATGCAGGGATGGTTTAATATACGAAAATCCATCAATGTAATCCATTATATAAACAAACTCAAAGACAAAAACCACATGATCATCTCGTTAGATGCAGAAAATGCATTTGACAAGATCCAACACCCATTCATGATAAAAGTTTTGGAAAGATCAGGAATTCAAGGCCCATACCTAAACATGATAAAAACAATCTACAGCAAACCAGTAGCCAACATCAAAGTAAATGGAGAGAAGCTGGAAGCAATCCCACTAAAATCAGGGACTAGACAAGGCTGCCCACTTTCTCCCTACCTTTTCAACATAGTACTTGAAGTATTAGCCAGAGCAATTCGACAACAAAAGGAGATCAAGGGGATACAAATTGGAAAAGAGGAAGTCAAAATATCACTTTTTGCAGATGATATGATAGTATATATAAGTGACCCTAAAAATTCTACCAGAGAACTCCTAAACCTGATAAACAGCTTCGGTGAAGTAGCTGGATATAAAATAAACTCAAACAAGTCAATGGCCTTTCTCTATACAAAGAATAAACAGGCTGAGAAAGAAATTAGGGAAACAACACCCTTCTCAATAGTCACAAATAATATAAAATATCTTGGCGTGACTCTAACTAAGGAGGTGAAAGATCTGTATGATAAAAACTTCAAATCTCTGAAGAAAGAAATTAAAGAAGATCTCTGAAGATGGAAAGATCTCCCATGCTCATGGATTGGCAGGATCAACATTGTAAAAATGGCTATCTTGCCAAAAGCAATCTACAGATTCAATGCAATCCCCATCAAAATTCCAACTCAATTCTTCAACGAATTGGAAGGAGCAATTTGCAAATTTGTCTGGAATAACAAAAAACCTAGGATAGCAAAAAGTCTTCTCAAGGATAAAAGAACTTCTGGCGGAATCACCATGCCAGACCTAAAGCTTTACTACAGAGCAATTGTGATAAAAACTGCATGGTACTGGTATAGAGACAGACAAGTAGACCAATGGAATAGAATTGAAGATCCAGAAATGAACCCACACACCTATGGTCACTTGATCTTCGACAAGGGAGCTAAAACCATCCAGTGGAAGAAAGACAGCATTTTCAACAATTGGTGCTGGCACAACTGGTTGTTATCGTGTAGAAGAATGCGAATCGATCCATACTTATCTCCTTGTACTAAGGTCAAATCTAAGTGGATCAAGGAACTTCACATAAAACCAGAGACACTGAAACTTATAGAGGAGAAAGTGGGGAAAAGCCTTGAAGATATGGGCACAGGGGAAAAATTCCTGAACAGAACAGCAATGGCTTGTGCTGTAAGATCGAGAATCGACAAATGGGACCTAATGAAACTCCAAAGTTTCTGCAAGGCAAAAGACACCGTCAATAAGACAAAAAGACCACCAACAGATTGGGAAAGGATCTTTACCTATCCTAAATCAGATAGGAGACTAATATCCAACATATATAAAGAACTCAAGAAGGTGGACTTCAGAAAATCAAATAACCCCATTAAAAAATGGGGCTCAGAACTGAACAAAGAATTCTCACCTGAGGAATACCGAATGGCAGAGAAGCATTTGAAAAAATGTTCAACATCCTTAATCATCAGGGAAATGCAAATCAAAACAACCCTGAGATTCCACCTCACACCAGTCAGAATGGCTAAGATCAAAAATTCAGGTGACAGCAGATGCTGGAGAGGATGTGGAGAAAGAGGAACACTCCTCCATTGTTGGTGGGAGTGCAGGCTTGTACAACCACTCTGGAAATCAGTCTGGCGGTTCCTCAGAAAACTGGACATAGTACTACCGGAGGATCCAGCAATACCTCTCCTGGGCATATATCCAGAAGATGCCCCAACAGGTAAGAAGGACACATGCTCCACTATGTTCATAGCAGCCTTATTTATAATAGCCAGAAGCTGGAAAGAACCTAGATGCCCCTCAACAGAGGAATGGATACAGAAAATGTGGTACATCTACACAATGGAGTACTACTCAGCTATTAAAAAGAATGAATTTATGAAATTCCTAGCCAAATGGATGGACCTGGAGGGCATCATCCTGAGTGAGGTAACACATTCACAAAGAAACTCACACAATATGTATTCACTGATAAGTGGATATTAGCCCCAAACCTAGGATACCCAAGATATAAGATATAATTTGCTAAACACATGAAACTCAAGGAGAATGAAGACTGAAGTGTGGACACTATGCCCCTCCTTAGATTTGGGAACAAAACACCCATGGAAGGAGTTACAGAGACGGAGTTTGGAGCTGAGATGAAAGGATGGACCATGTAGAGACTGCCATAGCCAGGGATCCACCCCATAATCAGCATCCAAACGCTGACACCATTGCATACACTAGCAAGATTTTATTGAAAGGACGCAGATGTAGCTGTCTCTTGTGAGACTATGCCGGGGCCCAGCAAACACAGAAGTGGATGCTCACAGTCAGCTAATGGATGGATCATAGGGCTCCCAATGGAGGAGCTAGAGAAAGTAGCCAAGGAGCTAAAGGGTTCTGCAACCCTATAGGTGGAACAACATTATGAGCTAACCAGTACCCCGGAGCTCTTGACTCTAGCTGCATATATATCAAAAGATGGCCTAGTCGGCCATCACTGGAAAGAGAGGCCCATTGGACTTGCAAACTTTATATGCCCCAGTACAGGGGAATACCAGGGCCAAAAAGGGGGAGTGGGTGGGCAGAGGAGTGGGGGTGGGTGGATATGGGGGACTTTTGGTATAGCATTGGAAATGTAAATGAGTTAAATACCTAATAAAAAATGGAAAAAAAAAAAGAAATTAGTCAAGTGAAGATTGGTGTCTATTTTAACAAAACAGTTTGAGACTGATAATTTTTTCAACTTTTTATTAGCTATTTTCCTCATTTACATTTCAAATGCTATACCGAAAGTCGCCTATACCCTTCACACACCCTGTTCCCCTACCCACCGCTTTTATTTCTTGGTCCAGGCCTTCCCATGTATTGGGGCATATAATGTTTGCAAGACCAAGAGGCCTCTCTTCCAAATTATAGCTGCCTGGGCCATCTGCTGCTACATATGCAGCTCTGGGGTTACTGGTAAGTTCATATTGTTGTTCACTCTATAGGGTTGCAGACACCTTCAGCTTCTTGGGTACTTTTTCTAGCTCCTACATTGGAAGCCCTGTGTCCCATCCAATAGATGACTATGAGAATCCACTTCTGTATTTGCAAGCCATTGGCATATCCTCACTAGAGACAGCTATATCAGGGTCCTTTCAGCAAAATCTTATGGGCATATGCAATAGTATCTGCTTTTGGTGACTGATTATGGGATGGATCCCCATGTAGGGCAGTCTCTGGATGGTCCATCCTTTCATCTCAGCCCCAAACTTTATCTCTTTAACTCCTTTCATGGGTATTTTGTTCGCTATTCTAAGGAGGAATGAAGTATCCATGCATTGGTCTTCTTTTTCTTGATATACTTGAGTTTTGCAAATTGTATCTTGGGTATTTTAAGTTTCTGGGCTAATATCCACTTATTAGTGAGTGCAAGATAAGTGAGAGAAGATAAGGTCTGTTTCTTCAGGAAAGGGTCAGGCTGACCCTAGCTGGTTTTCTGCAGCCTGCTGGGAAGCTGTGCTTAGATCTGTTCTATTCCTGTGGCTGTGAGGACCTGCAGAGTCCACTATGTTCATTGCAGCCTTATTTATAATAACCAGAAGGTAGAAAAAACCCAGATGTCTCTCAACAGAGTAATGGATACAGAAAATGTGGTACATAAACAATGGACACATGAAATTCTTAGACAAATGGATGGATATGATCCTAAGTGAGGTAAACAAATCACAAAAGAACACACATCATATGCTCTCACTTATGAGTGGATATTAGCCCAGAAGCTCAGAATAGGCAAGGTACAATTCACAAACCATATGAAATTCATGAAGAAGGAAGACCAAACTGTGGACAGTTCAGTCCTTTTTAGAAGGGGGAACAAAATACCCATGGAAGGAGTTACAGAGACAAAGTTCATGGCAGAGACAGAAGGAATGACCATCCAGAAACTGCCCCACCTGGGGATCCATTTCATAAACAACCACCAAACCCAGACACTATTGCAGATGCCAAAAAGAGCTTGCTGACAGGAGCCTGATAAAGCTGTCTTCTGTGAGGCTCTGCCAGTGTCTGGCAAATACAGAAGTGGATGCTCATAGTCATCCATTAGATGAAGAATAGGGCCCCCAATGAAGGAATTAGAGAAAGTACCCAAGGAGCTGAAGGGGTTTTTAGCCCCCTAAGAGAAACATCAATATGAACTAACCAGTAATCCCAGAGCTCCCAGGGACTAAAGTGTGAACAAAGCATACACATGGCGGGACCCATTGCTCCAACTGCATATGTAGCAGAGGCTGGCCTTGTTGGACATCAGTGCGAGAAGAGGCCCTTGGTCCTGTGAAGGCTCTATGTCCCAGTGTAGGGGAATGCCAGAACAGGGTATCAGGAATGGGTGGGTTGGTGAGCAGGCCGAGGGGGGATGGGATAGTGGATTTAAGGGGTGAAACGAGGAAAGGGGATAACATTTGAAATTTAAATAAATAAAATATCTAATAAAGAAAAAAATATTCTCTTATAAAAACAAGACTCAAGGAATTTTAATATTTTTTTCAGTGTATAAATACCAAACTAAGATCTCTTTTTTATATTGTGTTACAATGTCAGATAATATAAATTCCTGTTTTCATGGCTAAATAAATATAGCTTAATGGTTTAAGAGACTAGAGAACGTGGCTTTGGTTGCCAGCACATATGACAGCTTAGAACTGTGTGTGACTCTTGTTGCTGTCGGCCTGAGATCCTTTTTTGGCCTCTGAGATTATTGTACAGAGGAGATGCAGAGATATATAAGTAGGAAAATACACAAACACAAGAAGTAATACATTTAATAAATCTTTTAAAAGTAATGTTTTCATTCATATGTTTCCATCATTGATCTTGTTGTTTAGAGATCACTCTATTCGCGATTTCCATGAAAACCTCTAATGAAACACCAAAATCTGGAACTTTTGGCCAGTCTCTAAAGGATGGGAAGAATAAGATGAAGGTAAGATGCCAGCTCCTTCTCTGTGGCATTTGCTGAGGGCTTTAATAGACAGTGCTATTTGAAAGCTCCACCTTGAAAAACAGATATCCACTGGGTTTGTTTCATTTTGTTTTGGGATGCAAGATTTTGTTCCATAGCTCAGACCAGTCAGGAACTTGGTCTTCCTGCCCCAGCCTCCTTAGTGTTGGGATTGCAGGCATGTGCCATCATGCTGGATAACCTAGTGGACGTAAGATGGTCTCATCTTAAATGAGTTATATTTCTGTTGCAGTGATAAAAATACCATAACGACAGGCAACTTATGTAGAGTTTATATGGGCTTATGGTTCCAAAGGGATAAGAGTTCATCATGGTGGAAGATGACAGAACAAGGCTTCAAGAGTAAGCATGAAACAAGGGAAAAAAATTGAAGTGAAGCAAGCCTGTGAAACCTTCAAATCCACCCCAGTGATCTATGTCTTCCAGCAAGGCTGAACCTCCCCATAACATGCTAAGAAATCACGACTAACTAAGAACCACATGTTAAATAGCTGAGCCAATGGAGAACATTATCATTCCAACCCCCAAACACAACTTTAGTTACTTTCCCCCGAGAAAAGATCTGGTTACTAAGAGTCCTGACCTTTCATTTCTCACTGTTCTTTTTTTTTTTTTTTTTTTATAGAATGTGGAGAAAGAAGTCCTGGATGCTTGTTCCCAACTGTGTCAGAGTCTTGCTCAGAATCCTAAATTGCAGCATGGCTACAATGTTGTTGCATACATTAAGGAACACCAGCTCCTGTAAGTGTCCTTCTATTACATGAGGAATCACTGCTTCTTCTATTCACAAACATTGACTGTAATTATTTAGAAATCCACCCATATCAGTTCAAAGAAGTTACCTTTAAGATGTTCCTGTAAGCACTGTGGAACTTAAATTATTTGGTTATTATGCTTGTATATATGTATGTGCACCCCTGCACCCCTCCTCTCTCCTTACTCTGTGCACATGTGTTAGCATGAGTTGACATCAGATGTCAATGTTCCATTTTGTCTTCAATTGCTTTGTACTTCACATTTTTTATATTACATTTTTAAATTTTTTTTCTGTGTGTATAGATGTATGGTTTGGGGAGTTGGTATGGGCTCATGTAAGTGCAGTGCTTATAGAGGCCAGAGGAAAGCATCAGATCACCTCAAGACAGAGTACAGTTGTTAGCTATCCATCCATTATGGTTGCTAGTCACTGAACTTGAAACCTCTGCAAGGGTAGAAACCCCTCCTAACCAATAAGCCATCTATCCAGGCTTCTATTTTAGTTAAAAGTTTTAACCTGTATTTATTTACTTACTGTTTTTGCTGGACAGTATAATGAGGATGATAAATTATGTCTTTCTATAAACCTGGAGTGAACTATTGAGCTAGACTGGCTGATTGATGAGCTCAGGAAACCCTCCTATCTCTCTCTCTCTCCAGTACTAATATTATCAGATTGTGGATGTGCCTGGATATTTAATTTTTATTTTTACAATGGAGCATGTAGTCCTAGCTCAATTTCTTTCCTGGCATGACAAGACCTTCACCGACTTAGCCATAACCCCATCCTCTCTTCATTTATTTTTCTTTTAATTATGAAATAAGAATTGTATTAAGACTTTGGGGATGCATATATTTTAACTGTATGCTTTGGGTACCTACGGTGTATTAAGAATAGCTTAATCGGTAAAGTGACAATTGTTAACATTCTAATCTGATCATCAGAGCTAATAGGCAACTTTTTATCCAGGTCAGTAATTCAGAGATGTACAAACCATGCAAAGAGAGATATGATCTCAGATTCTGCTATAAAAATATTTAAATAACTTCTGATTTTAAAAATTGGTTTTTTATTACTTTATGAATATAGGTGTTGTTCCTGATGTGTGTCTAAGTGAATGGCTGATTCTCTGGAACTGAACTTACAGCTGTGGGCTTCCAAGTCACTTCTGGGAATTAAACTGAAGACCTGTGGAACTTACCTAACTTAAGAGCCTCTGCTCTCAACTGCTGAGCATCTCTCCAGCCCCAACTTTCACTTCTTTATCTGGATTGTTTAGCTTTCTAGTCTGCATCAACATGATATTTTCATTTTCTGTTTTAAAATTGATTCTTCCTTTGTATCCCAGTCTGGGATCAGAATTTAGCAACACTCCTGCATTGGCCTTCTAAGTGCTACTGAAACACCAAATCTTTTACGTTCAGACTCCATTTAAAAAAAAAAAAACCTGACCTAAGTTTGAACTCAAGTAAACTAACAAACAAGTACCAGCATTAGTTTCCAAGTTGACCCATAATAAAACCTGGTCCTAGCTCCAGTCTCTAGGCTAATGCTCAACAAGACCAGTGTCTCCAGATTATTCCTCCAACAATCTGCACCCCAGATTACAAACTTACCCCTTGCCAAATGACCAACAATACAGAGGGGAGCAAAAGTTAAATTTATGGTATGACTCCCAGCAACAGCCAATTATGTTAAAGGCCCCAGTAGCTTTCCTTTTAGATGCTCGCACACATATTTGCTGCTTGCTGCTTACTAAAAAGTTTTGCTCTAATAGATATGTGGTGCTTACCCACTAGCCAAAACGTGTTGCATGACTGCAGTTCATTTGGAGGGCCTGAACTAACTCAAATAGAATAAAGACCCTGCTGTGAATTGCATCAGATTGGTTCCTGTCTGGTTTTTTCGAGATCACTAACATTTTCTTGGCACAATACTAGGATTATAAACATGAGTGGTCATACCAAGTTCCCACTCATTTAAAGAAAATCATTAATAATTTGATGTGTTCACTAGTCACCGACAAGATCTCATTGTATATAGTGTAACAAATTATCCATCATTAATGAGGAAGTAGGAAGTATTTTGGGATTGTAAAGCTCTGTGTCACAGAAAATCATCAGGTGGCCATCTCTCTCTCTCTCCAAATAAATTGACAGTATTTTATGGAAGTAAGAAAGCTCCATCCATGTGATGGGTAGTGTATGAACATTGTATGAGTGTATGCATATCTGTGGGTGTCAGAGAGGCCAGAAGAAGGTGTCAGGGCCACTGAAGCCAGAGGACAGGCGTCTGTGAACCAACTGCTTTGGGTGTGGGGATTCAAACTTGGGTCCTACTAAGAAATCTCTCTAGCCACTAATTTTCATTTACATTACTTATTGTTTGTGTTCACACTTGTGCCATGCTGTAGATGTGAAGGTCAGAGGGAAGTTTAAAGGTGCCAGTTTTGTCTTTCTTCTACGTGGTATTCAAGGAGTGAAACCAGGTTGTCTGTCTTGGCAACAGATGTCTGTACCATCTGTAACACCTTTGCAACCCAGGGTTGTTCTTAATTTAACTCGTCTGGATACTTATAGAGGAGACAAGTATATAATCAAGGAGACTAGCAATAAGGCTTTTGTAACAGCTTAGAGTAGAATGACAGGGAAGGCTGCTCTCAGCAGGGTGGTTAGAAGGGAAAAGAATCTGGATGCATTTTTTTTTTATAGAACATGATGGGAAGATAGAGGAAACAAGGATGACACCTAAGTTATCAGGAGGAGCAACTGGCTGAACTGTATTGTCATTTACAGAGACAAGGAGCCACTGGGGAGGAACAGAGGGTGTAAGTGTTTATTTGTTAGGCAGGCAGTTTAACTGTGGTGTGAGAAGACAGGATGTAGAGATTATTTTTAAGTACATGCTTTGAGATGGCCACCAAATAGAGCTGTATGTAAGGCCACTGGAAATTCATGTCTGACAAGATGACAACAGTGTTAGATGTACTCAGAAGTTTTCAGTATATCCAATGATCTAGATTACTTTAACATTTATATGATAAAATTATAAATAGATGCAAAAACATTGAACAATAGAGTGAATAGCTCTGTTCTAACAATTATCTCTTGTTAACATTTGTTAATTTAAGTCTGATGAGATGGCTCAGTGGATTAAAAAAATGTTGCCAGGCAAGTTGATCAGCTGAATTAGATCATCAGATCCCTGGAGGAAGGAGAGACCAACTCTAGAGCTGTTTCTTACCACTGCACATGTGCCCTAGGACCCATATTCACACTCAATCTGATCCCATCTCTCCAATCTTCTCTTCCATGGCTCAAAGTCTCACATTGTGACATATAAATATTTGTCTCTTAGAAAGAAGACACGTTTAATCTGGGTGTGTTGGAATATGACTTTAATCTCAGCACTCAAGAAATGGAGGCAGTAGGGTCTGACTTGACTCCAAAATGAACTTGATGCTAGCCTGGGATACAAAGAAGAGTAGGACAAAAAACGAAATCGAGAACCCAACTTGGTTTTAGAAATAGTGTATTGACTGCACATCTTCATGCAATTGTTTGACCAAAATTGACAACTTGAATACAGTGATATGTGCCTTTAATATTCATATTTGGGATGCAGATGCAGACAGTTCTTTGAGTTTGAAAACTGCCTGGTCTACAGAGTGTTTTCCAAGACAGCCAGAAATACATGTTGAGACCATTTGTTACTTCCCCAAGCATCCCAAAGACTGAGGTTGGAGGCTGGGGAGTGGGATAGTTAGATGGCTCTGTAGCTAATAGCCTTTAACTGTTCTTGAAGGGACTTGAACGAACTTGCCCAGTTATATTAAACTCCAGCAAATGGTCCCAAAACAAACGCATGGCTTATGCAATCACTATGGACACAGCAGTGCTCTGCACCCACTTTGAACTATTGAGACACAACCTAACTGTAAAATGCCAAACCTGTCTGCAAAGAGCACCTTAGTCTCCTGCTCATGCACATATCCCCTCCCTTCCTCTGCCCTTCTCCTAGCTTTGAGAAGGTTCATAGTCTGTAAGAAAGGCATGCTTGCTTAGTGTGAGCTCTTCTCAGATACTCTGAAAATAAAACCTACCTGCCCTTTATGTCCAGTCTCCTGGCTCCTTTTTCCACATGATTTCTTAACATGGTTCTCAATCTCAGAATATGTTATTCAAGCAGGGGACCCTCTTGCAAGCCATGGAACATGAGCAACAGCAGCAGAGTATGCATACTTAACCCTTGGATCCTAGCTGAGGTGTCCCTGAGTTAATTCCATCCAGTTCCTGAATCTCCCCTACTTACTTCTCAATAGCCTTCCTCTGCCAGCACCTTGGATAGAGGATTGCAAATTGCCTGAGGCAAATGACCTGTTCCTGCATACTGATGGGTTCTTTCATGTGTAACCCTCCAGACATTTGTTGGGCTTGCTCCTTCATCTGCCTCCTAATTAATCCATTGAGCTTCATTCTTTTCTCTACATCCCTTCATACCTATCTCCCATCCCCCGCCACCTGCCCTCCTTTCCTCACTTTTCTATCCTCCTCACTTGGCCTACAGCTTTCTCCCCCTAATGCTATCCCCCAAAATAAAATTCTTTCGAGGCTTCCAGTCATATCCAACATGAAGCCATCATGTATCCTGAGAGGTAATGAGTGCTTTCTGTCTGCAGGAGTGCTTTGGGATTCCCTCATCTTCTCTGTGCTCAACACTGGAGGAATGCCAGACTCTTGTAAAGTACAAGGAAGCCTCATCCCCTAACAGATGCCATAATTAACTTCTCATCCACCCTAGCTTCTCAAAATGTTCAGTTTAGGAAGTGAACTCAGGACATAGTGATTGACTAAACCTGCCTTAGCCACTAAGCATTTTGATTTCAGTGTATGTCCATGTGAGATGTTAGATCAGGTCCACTTATTGTCAGAGACAATAAGTCTTTAACACTGTGTTTTATTTAGAAGAAAAGTCTCTAAGAAAGGAAAAGAAGGCACCAACTTCTGTTGGGACTAGGGAAGGGAGATTTGATTTTCATCCAGGGCTAGTCATTGCAGGACTTTTGTTCTGAATTATGGTGGATTGGTCTGATTCTTCTATGTATTTAGATGATAAATACTGGCTCCCAAGATGCATCTGCCCCCTACAAGAAAATCCTCAAGGATACTTAGTGATGCTATCTATACCTTCCTCCCCAATTTAAAACTGTTGGTCAAATAAAACTGACAACAGGCAATTACTGGGATGGAATAGAGAGAGATGGATTTTGAGTTATCAGATTTGAGGTCATATATAGGACCATGAAGAAAAAAAAGGGGGCAGAGAGTAGAGGATGCTGCCAGAGAGAGGAGATCGAACATGAGCACCAGGCCAGGAAAAGCAGCAAGTAACAAGGGACGTTATGGCTGGGAAATAAGTTAGAATAACTCAAACCTTACCCAATATAGGCTTATGGTTTGTAAGTAAGATACATGCATTGTGTGTCTTTAATATGCCCTTGCTATAGTTTAATTCTGTTTACATTGGATCTTGAAGGAAAATTAGGATTTCTATAGGAAATGATGAAATTACTGAAGGTTAAGCTTTAGCTAGTGACAAGAAGAGGAAAGTACCTTTGAGAGATCCAGTCAGGGCTTCCAAACTTATGGACTGGCATGTCTCATAGCAGAGATATGTGGAAACATGGTTTCCTATTATACTAGCTGCAATCTGGCTTATAGCAAGAGACTCTTGTTTACCATTCTTCCACTCTGTAATACTGTATTTTGTATTCTGTGGCAAGAGTCTTTCATTCTATAGTGATTATCTCAGTTACATATCAAAATTTTCTGTCATGAAAAAATATTTAAAACAAATGTTTAAGTGAATCAGTTCAGCAAGAGGAATACATGACACAGTCAGATTCTCCAGCACTAGTTATATTATTATCTTCTATTTTTTTTTCAGAACAAAGTTTCTCTCTCTGTAGTTCTCTCTGTCTGGGAACTCATTGTAGAGTATCCTGACCTGACACTCAGAGATACCTCTGCCTCTTCCTCTCAAGATCTGGGATTAAGGGCATGCCCAATCACTGCAAAGCTGAAAGTAGAGTTCTCATAAATATCTTGAATGAGGGGTTTTAGAAAGAAGGATAAATACAAAGTAAGGATGCAGAGGAGAGGACGGACTAGGCAGAGAGGGTCCTAGAGAGATGGTTGAGCTAATTTCAGGTAGCTGTTGAGAGGTTTCATATATTTGGCAGATGTGAGACAGTGAAAGAACTCTAAGAGGGCAATAGCCTGTAGCTCACAGCTGCAGAAAGAACAGATAATGAAAGCTGTGAGAAGTTTAAGGGGTCTGTGAAGGTCAGACACAAAGACTGTACTAGGAAGACACAGGATAGTTAGAGTGTATGAAGAGGTACTTGCCAATGCTGTTGATGGTCAAAGGTAGATTGGCAAAGAATATTGTTTAAAACTGTAGTGAGAACACACAAATTCAGTATAAGTATAAAGATAAGGAGCCTAGTTCTTAGATGAGAAGTAGCCAACATATACAGTGTTTTAAAGTGTTAATTGGGAAACCAGGTGTAGTGGTGATTCAAACACTCAGGAGGCAGAAGCACGTGGAACTATGTGAATTTGAGGTCAGCCTAATTACCTGGTCAGACACCCAGAACCAGAACCAGACCCAGAGAGAGACAGGCAGAGAGAAAGACAGACAGACACAGAGACACAGAGACAGAGACAGAGAGATTTAAGTTTAGGGTTCCTGTTAGGGACCATTTAGTCACTTCTTGGTCAACTAAAGTTTCTGGAATTTGTAAGACCTAGGTCCTGTAGGTACACAAGGGAATGACGGACATATGACAGCCTGAGCATCAGTTCCAAGAGCTGTTTTTAAAGATTGGCAAATGATGCCAATGTAGCAGCCATTATGATATGGATTACATAGGATGAAAGGTGTTAGGGGTATGAGGTCATGTTGTTCTGATGCCAGTTCACTAAGGATTCAGAAACCACAGGCAAAATCACAGCCATTGCCTCGTGTGTCTTCTTTTGAGAAAGGTAAGTGAAGAGTAGATGATCAAGGTGCAGGTGACCCCCTTTTTTTTCCTGACCAGATTCATATCTGGAAAATCATAAATAAAAGTGATTGGAGACTGCTCTGCACAGAAGGGGAGAAAGTCAGGTGTTCGCACTGAGCTCTCAGGGAGAGCTGTGTACACTTTGTGTTTGCTGTGTTTGTTAAAATCATAGCAGCTGTGGCATCATGTGCAGCATCTCACACTCAGGTTAGAATGTCCCTGAAGAGATGGGTAGCATACTCAGGACTTCCTTCCTTCATGATTGAATAGAGATCTAATGGGTACATGGATGTCCTTCATACATTTACCTCACAGCACCTAACATATTAGCACGAAGAGGATTGAGTCCTCAACCCTTCTAGAATGTATTTTACCATAGGGAAACATAGTATGAAGATTTAAGGGAAATATGTCAAATGGTCATGTGTGCCATGAAAACAGGTATAAAACCTGGAAGAAAATGGAAACGCAGATGTGAGCATGTAATTGTAGAGCAGGGTTAGAATAGGATTCACCCAGAGAGTGACAACTGAGCAGAGCTGAAGTAGATAAGGGAAGAGGCCAAAGGGATGTGTGGTCAGAGGAGTAGCAAATGCAATGGCCCTGAGCCAGGCCTGTTAGTGTCCAGATAATTATAGCAGAAGAAACAGGAAGGAAGAGAGGATGGACACATATGCTGGGGCTTTTAAGAGTAGTATAAGGACTTGGAATTGAACTAGGAACTTGTGAGGGGATGGGTTGCAGAATGTGCCTACTTTACATTTATAAAGAATTGTTCTAACTCTGCCAGTGCATGACAAATACAGAAATGGATGCTCATAGCCATTCACTGGACAGAGCACAGGGGCCCAATGAAGGAGCTAGAGAAATTACACAAGGAGCTGAACATGCTTGCAGTCCCGTAGGAGGAACAACAATATGAACTGACCTCAGAGCTCCCTGGGACTAAATGACCAACCAAAGAAAACATATGGTGGAACTCATAGCTCTAGCTGCATGTGTAGCAGAGGATGGTCTTGTCAGTCATCAATGGGAGGAGAGGCCCTTGGTCCTGTGAAGGTTCTATGCCCCAGTATAGGAGAATTCCAGGGCCAGTAAGGAGGAGTGATTGGGTTGGTGAGCAAGGGTAGGAGGAGAGGAAAGGGGGAAATGATTTCAGAGGGGAAACCAGGAAAGGGGACAGCATTTGAAATTTGAATAATGAAAATATCAAATGATCCCTCCCACCCCTTCTACCTGGTCCTTGCTGCTGGTACAGATCCATAGTTGGTCTGCTCCCCTGAAGACTCCATATCCTGATACATCCCAGAGGACCCGCTGCACTCAGAGAATTTATAAGAATACTCCACCCACACTGAGTCCCTGAGCTGCTGCTGGGAACCTAGGGGACTTGGGACCCATAACACACCAAAACCCTCACCATCCTGAATACCGGCACCCTTTCTTCCTTCCCTCACACCAATTCCTTGTTGCTGGGGCAGACCCTAGTTAGTCTTCTTCCCTGAAAACTTCATATCCAAATACACTCCAGAGGACCCACTACACTCAGAGCAGTTTAGGACCCACTGCAATCAGAGCAGTTGAGGGCCTGCTGCACTCAGAGCAGTTGTGGATCTGTTGCTCTGAGAAGTTGAGGATCAGCTGCACTCAGCACAATTGGTCAACATTTTGACTGCTCCAGGAAAGACACAAAAGTCTGAAGGCCTCCCAGGAAATCTACTGCAGCCAGGGCAACAGATCAGCAGCTTCTATGCCCATTTGAAGAGGCCCCAGTAGGAAGGCCCTACAGGTAGTCTGATACAGCGAGGTCAGCAAGCCTACCAGGAGACCTGAAGCAACCCAGGGACAAAAGAGGCAGACTCCATACAGTCACCCAGATCGGCAAACACCAGGGATATCCAGATGGCGAAAGTCAATCACAAGACCATAAACAAGAGAAGCAAAATTATGTGGGCATCATCAGAACCCAGTTCTCCCACCACAGCTAGGCTTGAATACACTTACACACCTGAAAATTTGGAATCTGTCCTAAAATCCTATCTCATGAAAACAGTAGAGTACATTTAGGAGAATATCAATAACTAACTGAAAGAAATACAGGTAAACAGGTGAAGGAATTGAAAAAAGCAATCCAAGACTTAAAAGTGGTAGTAGAAACAATAAAGAAAACACAAAAGGAGACAAACTTGGAAAACTTAGGAAAGAGTTCAGGACTGACAGATGTATTACCAACAGAATACAAGAGATTGAAGATAGAATTTCATGTGTAGAAGATACGGTAGAAGAGATTGACACAACTGTCAAAGAAAATTCAAAACATAAAAAAAACTCTAACCCAAAGCATCCAGGAAATTCAGAACATAATGAAAAGAACAAATCTACGAATACTTGGAATAGAGTAGAACAAAGATTCCAAGCTCAAAGGACCTGAAAATGTCTTCAACAAAATCATAGATGTAAACTTCCCCAACCTAAAGAAAGAGATGGACATAAATGTACAAGAAGCACATAGAATAACAACTAAATGGGCCCAGAAAAGAAAATCTTCTTGTTACATAATTATCAAAACACTAAACGCACAGAGCCAAGAAAGATTATTAAAAGCTGCAAGGGAAAAAGCCCAAGTAACATACAAAAGTAGACCTATAAGTGTTACACCAGACTTTTCAACAGAGACTATGAAAGCCAGAGAGACTTGCCAATGGTCATGAAGACTCTAAGAGAACACAAATGCCAGCCCAGACTACTATACCCAGCAAAACTCTCAATGCACATAGATGGAGAAAACCAAATATTCCAGTACAAAACCAAATTCAAACAGCATCAGCCTACTGATGCAGCCTTACCGAGGACCCTGGAAGGAATACACCAACACAAGGAATATACCAGCACAAAATAAAGAATAAGATATTAAGCATTTCACAACAAAGTCAAAAGCAGAGAGACACAAGTCATCAAATAAACATGTCAGGAGCCAACAGTCATCTCTCTTTAATATTTCTCAATATTAATGGACTTAACTCACCTATAAAAAGACATATGCTAACTGAATGGATACACAAAAAAGATCCAGCATTTTTCTTCATACAATAAACACTCTTCAACAAAAAAGAGGCACTATCTCAAGGTCAAAGGATGGAAAAAGTTCTTCCTAGCAAATGGCACATGGAAACAAGCAGGACTTGTCCTCCTAATATCCAATAAAATTGACTTTCAACCAAAACTTCCCAAGCATGATGAAGAGGGACACTTCATATTCATCAGGGGGAAAGTCCACCAAGAGAAAATCTCAATTCTGAACATATATGCCCGAAATGCAGGAGCACCCAAATTCATCAAAGAACCTTTAATAAACTCAAAACTCACATTGAACCTCACACAATAATAGTGGGAAATTTTAACACCCCACTCTTACCAATTGACAGGTCATTGAAACAGACACTAAACACACATACAGTAAAACTAAGAGAGGTTATGAACCATATGTATTTAAAAGATATCTACAGAAGATTTCACCCTAAAAGAAAAGAATACACCTTCTTCTCAGCACCTCATGGTACTTTCTCCAAAATCGACCATATAATTGATCACACACACACACAAAACCCTCAACAGATACAAGAAGATTGAAATAATACCATGCATCCTATCAGATCACCATGGCCTAAGGCTGGTCTTAAATAACAACAAAACGACCGAAAGCCCACATATACGTGGAAACTGAAAAGCTCTTTACTCAGTGATAACTTGGTCATGGATGAAATAAAGAAAGAAATTAAAGACTTCCTGGAATTTAATGAAAATGTTGACACATTATACCCAAACCTATGGGACACAATGAAAGCAGTGCTAAGAGCATAGTTAATAGCATTAAGTGCTCTTGTAAAGAAAGTGGTGAGATCTTACACTAACAACTTAACAGTGCACCTGAGAGCCCTAGAACAAAAAGAAGTAAAGTCACCCAAGAGGATTAGAAGGCAGAAAATAGTCAAATTCAGGGCAGAAATTAAACAAATAAAAACAAAGAAAACAATATGAAGAATAAACAAAACCAAAGGATGGTTCTTTGAAAGAATCAGCAAGATAGACAAACCCCTACCCAAACCAACCGTGCATCCCTGTGATGAAGCCTACTTGATCATAGTGAATGATGGTTTCGATTTGTTCTTGGATTTAGTTTGAAATAATTTTATTGTGCATTTTTGCATCTATATTCATAAGTGAGATTGGTCTGAAGTTCTCTTTTTTAATTGGGTCCTTGTGTGGTTTAGGTGTCAGAGTAATTGTGGATGCATAGAATGATTTAGGTAGTATCCTTCTATTTCTATTTTATGGGATAGTTTGAGGAAAATTGGTATCAGGTCTTCTCTGAAGGTCTGGTAGAATTCTGCACTAAATCCATCTGGTCCTGGGCTGTTTTTGTTCAGGAGCTTTTTAAAATGACTTCTTATATTTCCTTGTCTGATATGGGCCTGTTTAGATAGTCTACCTATTCTTGATTTAATTTTGATATGTAGTATCTGTCTAGAAAGCCATCCATTTCATTTAGATTTCCCAGTTTTGTTGAGTATAGATTTTAATAGTAGGATCTGATGATTTTTTTTAATTTCCTCTTTCAGTTGTTATGTCTCCCTTCTCATTTCTGATTGTAATAATTTGGATTCTGCCTCTTGGCCCATAGGTTTGTTTGGGTAGGGGTTTGTCTATCTTGCTGATTCTTTCAAAGAACCATCCTTTGGTTTTGTTTATTCTTCATACAACACCCTTTCATGTTAAAAGTATTGGAGAGCTCAGGAATTCAAGACCCATACCTAAACATAACAAAAGCAATTTACTGCAAACCAATAGCCAATATCAAATTAAATATTGACATACTTGAAGCAATCACACTGAAATCCGGGACAAGACAAGAATGTCAATCTCCTCATATCTATTCATTAAAGTACTCGACATGTTAGCTAGAACAATAAGACAACAAAAAAAGAGATCAAGCAAATATAAATTGGTAAAGAAGAAATAAAGGTATCACTATTTGCAGATGACATGATAGTATACATAAGTGACCCCAAAATCCTACCAGAGAACATCTCCAGCTGATAAGCAACTTCAGCAAAGTGGTTGGATATAAAATTAACTCAAATCAGTAGCCTTCCTTTATACAAAAGATAAACAGGCTGAAAAAGAATTTAGGGAAACAATTTCCTTCACAATAACAACAAAATCTATTAAATATCTTGGGGCAACTCTAACTAAACAAGTGAAAGACCTGTATGACAATAACTTTAAGCCTTTCAAGAAAGAGATCAAAGAGGATCACAGAAAATAGAGAGATCTCCCATGCTCATGGATTGGCAGAATTAACAGAAAAATGGCCATCCTACCAAAGGCAATCTATAGATTCAATGAAATCCCCATCAAAATCACAACACAATTCTTCAAAAACATGGAAAGAGCAATTCTCAAATACATCTGGAAAGGCAAAAAACCCAGAATAGTGAAAACAAATCTTAACTATAAAAGAACTGCTGGGGGAATCATCATCCCTGACCTCAAGCTTTACTACAGAGCAATAGGATAAAAACTGTGTGGTTTTGGTACAAAGACAGACATGTTGATCAGTGGAATAGAATTGAAGACCCAGAAATGAATCCACACACTGACCTTCATTTGATCTTTGACAAAGACACCAAAAATATACAAAGGAAAAAAGACCCATATTTGTCACTTTGTACAAAGCTCAAGTCCAAGTGGATCAAGACCTTCAACATAAAACAAAATACACTGAATCTAATAGAAGATAAAGTGGGAAGAGCATGGAACTCATTGGCATAGGAGATAATTTCCTAAACAGAGCTCCACTGGTTCATGCTCTAAGATCAACAATTGATAAATGGGACCTCATAAAACCGGAAAACTTCTGTAAGACAAAGGGCATAGTCGATAAGACAAATTGGCAACATACTGATTGGGAAAAATTTTCACTAACCCCACATCCAATGTAGGGCTAATATCCAACTCAAGAAATTAATCACAAAAAGAAAAGAAAAGGAAAGAAAAGAAAAGAAAAGAAACAAACAAACAAAAAAACAATAAAAAATGGGGTATAGAACTAAACTGAGAATTCAAAACTGAAGAATCTCAAATGGCTGAGAAACACCTAAAGAAATGGCCAAAATTCTTAGTGATCAGAGAAATGATAATCAGAATGACCCTGAGATTCCACCTCACACCAGTCAGAATAGCTAATATCAAAACCTCAGCTGATAAAACGTTAGAGAGGATATGAAAAAAGAGGAACACACCTCCATTTGTGGTGGGATTTCAAACTGGTACAACCACTCTGGAAATCAGTCTGGAGGTGTCCCAGAAAATTGAAAATAGATCTACCTGAAGACCCAGCTATACCACTCCTAGGACTATACCCAAAAGATGCTCCACCATGCCACAGGGTCACCTGTTCCACAATGTTCGTAGTAGGCTTATTTTTAATAGCAAGAAGATGGAAACAACTTAGATGTACAATGACAGAAGAATGAATACTTAAAATGTGATTCATTAATAGAACAGCAATGGCTTGTGCTGTAAGATTGAGAATTGACAAATAGGACCTCATGAAACTGCAAAGCTTCTGCGAAGCAAAAGAAACCATCAATACGACAAAAAGGCCACCAAAAGATTGGGAAAGGATCTTTACCTATCCTAAATCAGATAGGGGACTAATATCCATTATATATAAAGAACTCAAGAAGGTGGAGTCCAGAAAAACAAATAACCCCATTAAAAGATGGGGCTCAGAGCTAAACAAAGAATTCTCACCTGAGGAATACCGAATGGCTGAGAAGCACCTGAAAAAAATGTTCAGCATCCTTAATCATCAGAGAAATGCAAATCAAAACAACCCTGAGATTCCACCTCACACCAGTCAGAATGGCTAAGATAAAAAAATTCAGGTGGCAGCAGATGCTGGCGAGGATGTGGAGAAAGAGGAACATTCCTCCATTGTTGGTGGGATTGAAAGCTTGTACAACCACTCTGGAAATCAGTCTGGTGGTTCCTCAGAAAATTGGACATAGTACTACCGGAGGAACCTGCAATACCTCTCCTGGGCATATATCCAGAAGATGTTCCAACGGGTAAGAAGGACACAAGCTCCACTACATTCATAGCAGCCTTATTTATAATAGCCAGAAGCTGGAAAGAACCCAGATGCCCCTCAACAGAGGAATGGATACAGAAAATGTGGTAAATTTACACAATGCAGTACTACACAACTATTAAAAAGAATGAATTTATGAAATTCTTAGTCAAATGGATGGACGTGGAGGCATCATAATGAGTGAGATAACCCAATCACAAAGGAACTCACACAATATGTACTCACTGATAAGTGGATATTAGCCCAGAAACTTAGGATACCCAAGATATAAGATCAATTAGCTAAACGCATGAAACTCAAGAAGAACGAAGACCAAAGTGTGGACACTTTGCCCCTTCTTAGAATTGGGAACAAAACACCCATGGAAGGAGCTACAGAGACAAAGTTTGGAGCTGTGATGAAAGGATGGACCATCTAGAGACTGCCATATCTGGGGATCCATCCCATAATCAGCTTCCAAATGCTGACACCATTGCACACACTAGCAAGATTTTGCTGAAAGGACCCTGATATAGGTGTCTCTTGTGAGACTATGCCGGGGCCTAGCAAGCACAGAAGTGGATGCTCACAGTCAGCTATTGGATGGATCACAGGGCCCCCAATGGAAGAGCAAGAGAAAGTACCCAAGGAGCTAAAGGGATCTGCAACCCTATAGGTGGAACAACATTATGAAGTAACCAGTACCCCAGAGCTCTTGACTCTAGCTGCATATGTATCAAAAGATGGCCTAGTCGGCCATCATTGGAAAGACAGGGCCATTGGATTTGCAAACTTTATATATCCCAGTACAGGGGAATGCCAGGGCCAAACAGTGGGAGTGGGTGGGTATGGGAGTGGGGGGGAGGGTATGTGGTATTTTTGGGATAGCATTGGAAATGTAAATGAGGATAATACCTAATAAAAATATTAAAAAAAAGAATGGATCATAACTTACTCTTCTGTTTTTTACCCCAATTCTAGTTAAAACTAAGATTTGTAAAAAGCCTAACTGCAGTTTGTAAGTAGCATCTTTGAAACAGATATTCAGCTTTTCTGACTATACTATCAAGCATAGACTATTTCTCCCATCAGTACACATATAGACACTATATAGTGTTTGATAACTTGTTTTCTATCTGGAATTGTGTAAATAAAACAATTGAAATTAAAAAAAAAAAAGAAAAGAGGATGGACACATGTTGGTGCTTTTAAAACCACTGTAAGGACTTGGAATTGGACTAGGAACTTGTGAGGTGCTAAGTAGCAGAAGGTACCTACTTTACATTTGTAAAGAATTGTTCTAAGCCCATTTTGGTAGCTATTCCCTGTAAAGACCTAGTTTAGAAAAATAGGCCCCAACCCATTCTGCACCATGTAGAAGGCAGAAGCAGAAGACTCTGTACAAGTTTCAAACTTGACTGAACACTAGGTATTTTCTGGATGTATTTTTCTCTTGGTTTCTTTTGGATTTTTTTTTCTTGGTTTCTTTTCCCTTTTGCTCTTCTCGCTTGAGGGCCCTGGTTTTCTGGTAAACAGTGTTTCTGTAGATTCAGTAGTGTGTTTCTGTTTGGGGATTTGGCACATATGTGACCTCTGGGGTTTTTAGTGCCAGTGTAGCATCTGGGGTCTTGAACTGGCAATTACCCAGGAATGCAGAGATCTTCTGCCAATGCTGTGTGCTGGAATATAGAGGTCAGAAGATGCAGTAGAGTTTATGACTCTTGGTTTGGTGTTTAAGGTTAACTGGCAGGAATAGGGCAGGAGTTTACCTGGGCTCCCTGCTGCCTGCCTGGCCTCCAGGAAAGCAGGCAGAACTTTGTGACACATAACAGAGCTCATGGGATGGGAAGTTCACTACTTGTTAAGCAGTGATTTGTATAAAATTTGTCCTCCATGAGGGTGACCATTTCAGATGCAGGCTCTTTAAGCTCTTGTTGGTAAAGTATCACAGGTCACTTTTTCTGAATCTGAAAACCAGGGGATTTTGTTTTTAATTTATAGCCTTTCCTTGTGTGTGCTTTTCTTACTTCATGTTCCTCTGTCTCTTAGTTAGGGGTTTACTGCTGTGAACAGACACCATGAGCAAGACAACTCATATAAGGAAAACATTTAATTGGGGCTTACAGTTTCAGAGGTTTAGTCAATTACCATCAATGCCGAAACATGACAGCATCCATGCAGGCATTTTTCAGGAGAAGCTGAGAGTATACATCTTCATCTGAAGTGTGCTAGTAGAATATCCATTTCCAGACAGCTATCATGATAGTCTTATAGCTGACTGCCAAGATGAAACACCTTCTAATCATGTCACTGCATGGGTCTAGCATATACAAACCATCACACTCTACCTCATCCTGGTAATTCCCCTGCTTCAGTTCAAAGTGATGATATTACAGATATTCTTCTCCTCACCTGGATCTGAACTTTTTCTTTTTGTATTTTTCAATTTGCTAAGGATCCACAAATAATCTTGAACTTCTAACCCTCCTCCCTCTGTCTTCCAAGTGTTGGGGCCATATATATACACCCTTGCCTAGGTTACACAGACATGGCATCCTACCAGGACCTGGTACATTCTTGGAAAACATTCTATCAGCAGGGTAACTTCTCCCATCACATATAGACTTCTGATGACTGTCATATACTGTTGACATGAAATTTATGTAACATCAAAGTCACAGTTTTGAGTGTACAACTCAGTGCTGTTGAGCCTATTCACAAGCTGAGGCAATTGCAACTTCTTGGTGGTTTCAGAATTTTTCAGAACCCAGGAATCCCTCCATATGGATTAAGTCATTATGGCTTTCCCCTTTTTCTCACACCTGATAACCTCCAGCCTACTTTCTATTCTTGTGGGATATCTCCTTTGGAACATAATAGGAAAAAGTTATTTGATAATCCATCTTTTTGTGTAGTCCTACTTTCCAGAACATGCTTTGAGGTTCATAAAAATTGTAGTATATGTTAGTACTTTATTTCTATTTACAAAAATATTTTTTTATATTATTCCATTGTATGAACACCACACGTTATTTATTCAGTAAGACACATTTGACTATTTTTAGCCCTTTGCTGTTAACAACAATACTGCTACAAACATTTGCATAACATTTGACTATTTTTAGTCCTTTGCTGTTACCAAAAATACTGCTACAAACATTTTTATAAGGTTTTATTTTCGTGTATACTTTTATTTTTCTAAGTTGTAAAGGTAGGAGTGGAATTGTTGGTGTTCTGATAATTGCATGCTTAATTTTGTTTTTTTAAACACTATAATATTTTCACAGGAGTTACAGTGCTACATTTTCACCAAGAGAGCATAAACTATTGCTACATGTCTTCAAAGTCTGTCTCAGTATGAGTGAGAACTTAGATGTTTTACCTTGCATTTCAGAAAACAACAACCGTGCTGTTGGCCATTTCCTATCTTCTTGCAGACATGGATTTTCATTCTTTCCCATTCTCTTTTATATTATTTCATTTATTTATTTTGCTGATTTTGAGATCTACTTGTTATTTACTTTATGTGTGTGAGGTTTTGTCTGAATGTATGTCTTTATACCATGTGCATGCAGCACCCAGAGAAGGCAGAGGAGTGTGTTCTCCTAGAACTGTACTTATAGATAGTTGTGAGCCATCATGTGTATGCTCAGAAGAGCAATCAGGACTTTTAAAGGGATATTCATTTCTCTAGTATTATTTATTTACTTTAAGACTGGGTCTCATGATCTATCGCTATTAGCCTGGAAATTGACATGTAGGTCATGGTGGCCAGAGTGTTGAAGGAAAGACGAATGTAAGATTGAACTTTTAATTTTTAAACTGGGATGTGAGAGATGGCTGAGTGGTTAAGAGCATTAGATGCTCTTGAAGAGGACAAAGGTTGTTCCCTACAACCACAGGGAAGCTTTCACAAGTGGTCATACCTGCAGCTACAGAGGATAAAGCAACCTTTTCATGCTTCATAGGTCATCATTCACATAGGTAGTAAACATATATACATTACATACTTAAATGCACACAAAACACACATACAAAATAAAAATGAAAAAGTCTTTAAAAGTTGTATTTACATATGTGCATTAGTGAAACTCTCTGGTGCTCTGATGACCACAGAGGGCAGAAAATACAGTTGAAATCTCAGAGTTGGAGTTGAAGTCTGTGCATCACCAGACCTTAGATTCTCTGCAAATGTAGTACATTCTCTTAACCATTTAATTATGTCTTAAGTATATGCTCCCCCCCCCAACATACACCATTTCTTGATTATAGTTTTGGTTTTGCTATGTTCTAATAGTTCTTTAAATATTGTGAACATTAAAATCAGATACCTGTTTCATAAATGTTTAATTTTATCATGGAAGTTGGCCTCATACACTACCTCCAGCTTCTTTTACTGTGGGCTGAGCACATGAGGGTTTGTTTTCCTGAATGTGGGGCTTAAGACGTAGCAGAAGGAATCTGCCATGTAGCAAAACTTTGATTAGAATAAATGGGATGTCAATTTATGAACTAGTCTGCAATTAAGCCAACAGTATTCTAAATATGCAATGAAAACCCATTAATTCACAATGAATGATGAAGTCAATATAGTTGTGAATGTGGGTATTTTTCTTCCTTGGGCCAAGCTCCTAGAATAACAAACCCAAGACTCAATGTATATTTATAAGCACTTTGGTCATAAACTGTGACTTATTCTCTGAATAGTTCATAAATTAATATTCCATTTATTCTAAGTTCTGCTACATGGCAGGTTTCTTCTCAATTTCCATGTGTCTCTTCATTATGTGTCTTGATAGCCAAATCCTCCCATGGGTTCTATCCCAGTATCCTTCCTGCCTACCGGTTTCCCATTATCTATTCTAACTTTTCCTATAGGCCATAGTTAATTTTATTGACAAGTGATGCATCCATACAATGCACAAAATATTCTCTTAATAACTCCCCCTTTTAGTTCAATAAAAGTGTCATTTCCTTACAATAATAAACTATATACTTAAAATAGCAATTATGAAAACTATTAGGTAAGAGATATATTCACAATGGCCAGTTCACATGTATTTGGCAACTTAGAATAAAGTACTCTATTATCTGTCCTATCTATATGAGTTTAAATTTCTATACCTAAATCATTTTTGTCAGAACATGCATTACAAATTAAAAACATCATCTTATACCTAAAATTATTTTCTCAAATCCTAAATCAATTAAGCTTAATTTTGAGACTGCAACTATCTAGTCTTTAACTTCCTCAGAGACTTAAAAAAGAAATAATTATTACCTTAGTATGCAGGAATTTTAGAGCAAGCAGTATCCAAAACTACAGTAATGACAGAGAAAGCTAGGTGCCAGAACAGTTGCCCTAAAATCCTCTTTAACTTTGAAGAATCAATCTTTAGCCTTCTAGTCCAGAATATCTGACAGACTTCTTGGTAAAACAGAATTATGAAGGTTTGCTAGCCTTGGCTTGGCAAAGCTCAGCTGTTGACCTTTCTGCGTCCATGTTTGTCCAGTTTGGACAGCATTCTGTCTACATTGAAGCAAAGACAGTGATATGTCCATGGGCAGCATGCTGCATATGAAGCAAATTCCATATATTCTTTGATGTGTGTCATCTTCTTTGTTGTGAAATGGAGTTTCTGGAAAGAGCTCACTCACATGTCACTGTCATGAGGACTTGATAACTTAGATTATATGAAAAATAATTTAAGGTATATAAAATGAATAAAGAAGGCTTCAGATTTCTTCCCTTCACTATGTCACTATTATATTAAGACTACAAAGTTCAGAGATTGAACATTAATCAATGGAGTTCTGATAAGTTATTGGTCTAACGCTGGTAAAGCTTTATAATATATGATCCTCTTCACTGTCACAAGCTCATGATTTTAATTTTAATTTAATATGGACTTATTTTTCATATTATGCTAAAACTATATACATTCCGTCTTCTAGATAGATGAAAATAGCCACTTTTTCATGGCTTATAGTCATACTGAAAAGCAAGATAAAATGGACTTTTGTCCCTTCTGCTCCATGAAAGACTCCTATCTTCCCTGAGCTCAACTTAAAGAGCATCTATGCTTTAACCCAAAACCATTTCCCAAGTTTTGATTATGACACAAAAATATGAGCCTATTTACTTGTCTACTATATGGGTTTCAGTACAGATTACAAGCACTGGTAATACTAACCTCCAAAATTTCTCTTCCTCTATAAAAGTGACTCCAGGTAATTACACCTACTTGTTCCTGAGAATGGGGATTGCCCCTGTCCTTGGGATTCTTCATCTTCCCCAATTACAGAACAGTTTAATCCTGTCCTTAGTCTATATTTTTCTCAGATGAATTTTACTAAACTGCCAGACTGTTTCCAGGGATCACTTGAGGAATGCAAGTTTTTGACCTCTGAACCTCTTGAATGTTCATATAAACCTGTTGGTAGCGACCTTGTTTGCATGTTGACTGCCTTGTCAGCCTTAAGTTCTTACTTCCAAAGTCTTGGCCTTAGTGGAAAAGTAATAGCTTAGTTGAGATTTCTGTGGGAAATTGTTGAGGCCTCTATGGGAAAGTAGTACCCACAGTTAAGAACAAATAGCTATAGATCTTGTGGTAAGGTACCTAGTAACCCATTTTTGTTCTGTTTCTCCTGCTGAACTTTTTACCCAGCCAATATCCTGCTTTTGAGAACAGGTGTGTTTTTCCCGAAACAAAGCAATTTTGAGTCATCCCCCTTCTCATACCCTGCTTCTGTGGGCATAAAACCTGTCTGGGAACAATAAAATTTGACAGCTTAATCAATCAGACTTGTTGTCCATCCTTGAGTTTCTTGCCTCTCATTCTCTCCACAGGTGATTTCCCAGATCCTGTTCGACTCTCCTGTGGGTAGGGACATAAATCAGTACAGGCATTGTGATTGCTCACAGTCTTTTAGCTGGATCAGTTAATCTGTTGTTTCTGATAAATTCCCTATTGCCATGCTTTTGCCTAGCCTTTCAGGTTTCCAGAGGCCTGGTATTAGTGTCCTAGATGTAGTTACAGAAGAGAATATATTATCCACTGTTCCACTGACCAGGGTGAAATCCTAATTTAAAAGGAGACTTCCTGGCATAATGGAGATCTGGCTACCTATAATGTCAACTGACTCTGTACTCTCATCACCAGTTTAACTGGGCCTTAGTTCTGATTTTCCTAGTTGTGCTTTATGCCTCTTTAATTATAAACTTCATCCTATGGTTTATTCAAGACAGCATTAATACTGTTAAACTTACTGATTTGAGAGCAAAATACAATTTCTTACATAATAGAAGGAGTTGTAACAGCAAAGATTTGATTCAGGTACATATAGCCATGGTTCGGTGTTGGGAACACATAAAAGAAACTTATTCTAACTACTACCTGTTCACTTTCAGACTTCCTTTTATCATAGGATGATACTAAATTCGAGGTCCCAGGCACTAGGGTATCTGGGGACTTCCTGAACAGCTTCTATTGGATGGGAAATAGTTGTATGAATTCAGGCATCTAAAAGACAAATTGTAAGGGAACATCTGTCTGTGTCCAGACAATTCAAAGACAACTTTTCCATCCTATTGTAATTGTCAATCTAAGACCATGTTTCTAGGCCTAGGAATATACTCCTATTCTGATAGCTGGAAATTCCCTTGCTCAACTCATTATGTCAAAATAAAATTGGATAACTGCTGTGGATAGCCCTGGGGCTAATTATATTTGAGGTTAATTCCATTCCCCCTGAGTGGTTGAGAACAAGGAATGAGTCAGCACTCAGGTGATTTCCTGTAAACCTGCTTCCCACCTTAATTTGTAAAATAAAGGAGAGCTGATGACTAGGTAGATAAAAGAGAAGGTGGAGCAGAAAGTGGGAGAGAGCGAATAAGGAGAAAATGGAAGAGGGAGTGAAAGACCCACAGCGTGAGGACTCCCCCACATTCTGACTCAGGAAAGGTGACACCCCAAATCACTCATAAGAAATGGTCTTGCTGCAAACTGCAAGAGGACTTTTTATTTCAAGAGCACTCTCAGGCCCACAGTCATACACCACGTAGGGGTAGAGGACCATGGTGCCCAAGTAGCTGGGTAAAGGGGTATTTAAAGGAAGAAACCACAACTCAAGGGGGTGGGAAGGGTGTTGTTAAAAAATACCAAAAATACCAGTTAAGAGTCACAAGGAAGTGGAAAGTCAAGACAGTTTTCTAGGAGCCTCTAACAATAGCACTCTTGCCTAGCGGTTCCAGCAACAGTCAGGGTGGCCCAGTGTGACTTTCTTTGAATAAACACTTCCTGAACCCAGGAAGCAGGTGGATGGGGGAAATGTTGCTATGTTTTATGATTAGCATGCCTTGGGGCATTGAGTCACAAAGGTCACATTCTCAAGCCTGGGCCTAAAGGCCTAGAATTTTTGTTTTTACGTTATACTTTTTCAGGAGAGGACACAGAAGAGGAGGAGGAAGAAGAAAAAAAGCAGAGCAGAAACACATGCCTGGAGAAACTGCAAGTTCTAAGGGGTCTCATAAGCTATGGATGATTGTAGTGTAGCAGTAGGTCTGCCCAATCTAGGTGCACAGCATGTAATCATATTAATTGTGTTGTGTTTTCATTGACGGGCATATTTGGGTTGGGGAGATTTGCCACAACAAAATGTCACCCAACATATTGATTTGAATTCAACAATCCTGAGATAAAAATTCACTGACCCCCCAACCCCTGAATGGGGCTTGGGCAGTGACCTAGGCTGCAGCAGTATGGATTTGAAGCTGACTAGATTTAAAGGGCCTACAGAGAACAGCAGAGAGGCATCTATGCCTGAGAGAGTCTTTCTGTGTCTGTTTCCCTGTATTCTTCACTCCCCACCCTGCCTCCCCCATCTCTAAACAGGGATAGAGACAACTTGGATCTTTTCACATTCAGTTTCTCCCTGTGAATAAATAATTGTGAGACAAAGGTACAAAGGACTCCGGAAAAGGTAACTCATTTCTATAAAGAGAGAAATATAACTTTTTGATACTTGAAGAAGGTATAAAGATATAGTGTTCTAATAAGTATTATGGGATACCCATATTCTTTCTAATGTGGGCTCCACAGGAATTTTGGGTTTAAATCTTGGTTTGACAAGCTGTCTCTTATAAGGAGCAGTAGTACCTAAAGATGGGAAATTTCACCTGCAGCTCAGAACCAGATAAGGAATATTAGTCACTGAGTCCAAGTAGTGATAATTGCCTGCTATGGACAGGTATTAATAATAGAAGTCTGTTGCTCCAGGTAGAGAGCATAACAGATAGATATTATAATGGGGAACAATTAAGTAAATGTCTGTGGCTCAAGGTAGAGAGCACCCTAATAAGTCTTATGGGATACTCATATTCTGTCTAACATGGGCCCCATGGGAATTTTGGATTTAAATCCTGGTTTGATAAGCTGCTTCTTATAGGCAGGTATAGAAAGGAAAGGAAAGCAGAAAGGAGAGGAGAGGAGAGGAGAGGAAAAAGGAGAGGAAAGGAAAGAGGAAAAGAGAGAAAGGAAAAGAGGAAAGTAAAGGAAAAGAAGAGTAAAGTACAGGAAGGAGAGGAAAGGGAAACAGAAAGGGAAACGGAAAGGGAAATGAAAGGAAAATACAAGCATGAAATAATTGTTTTAAAGATGGTATAATAAAGTCTACAGGAGACTCATTCTGTCTAATGTGGGCTCAACAGGAATTTGGTGTTTAAATCCTGACATGACAAATTAGAAAGGCCTAAATAGGATAAAATATGTATAATTTTGATTATTGTGGTTTTATTGTTCCTCTGGGACAGAGGGCAAGCTACAGGTTTTCCTGGTTACCAGCTAAAGGATATGCTGATTTGGGGAAAAAGTTTTGTCTTTGTGTTTTTGGAAAAGGTGATTAAGGTATTTACAACTTCCAGAGTTATATAGATCAGATTTGATAGAGGGAGATGCCCTGAGAACTAGACAACAGAGAATGAAACAAAAAGTTTATCTTGATGATACTAAAATTTTGTTTTGAGATTTATATGTTACAGAATATACAGCATTGGTGAATTTCAATGTCAGATATGCTGATCTGACCTTCCTAAACTCCCGATGTCATTGTTTTTCATCTGGATCCAGTGAGGACACAGACATCAGAGAGTAATACAATCATTGGTGGGGCCTTCTTAAGGCCAACCAACTCCCCCAGTTTTCCTACCCTTCCACCTCCCTTTAAAACATCTCAGTGACCATGTTCAGCTTGACGAAGTTATGAAGCATTGTCGTCCCTGTTTCTTAGGTTTTGGAACTTGGAATGGTTACTATAGGTTGTCTTTGATACTAAAAATGTTGATGTATAAGACTTGAACGCAGTCCCTCTATTGCTGTTATTATAAACTGATCTGAGATGTTTAAGCCTGTGAGTTAAGGATCAAACAGGAAATTCATGGCTATGAGTTTATTGTTAGGGTGTTCTCAGTTTTTTAATTAGAAATGGCTGAGAGTAGTGAACAGAGAACGGTCTAGGTTACTTTACATAGTTGGTTTACAAAAATGTCAGAAGTTCACAGAATGTGACATTTAATATTATTCATTCACTTGTTGTTGAGACCAGTCTGCTCCTGACAGCTTTCCCTGTCTTGGATTCAGAGAAGAAACTGAGCATCTTTGTGTTACTCCAGTTGTGGTAAAACAGCCACTAGGCAAGAATTGCCTCATTCATCTACAGAGGTAATACTGTCCAAAGACAGGACACAATTACAGGATAGGACAGCTTGATTCTGCCAATACAGAGTAGGCTAGTCCTTAATATTCCTGTTTCTCTAAGTTTGTCAGATGACCCTCACCTGTAGGCTAAAGACTGGTGCTCCAACATTGCTGAAGTAAGAAGCTGTCCATGTAATCAGAGGTCTCTATGGATTAGCCAAGTTTTGGAAGCTGTTTTAGGATTTCTATATATTTTCAGTTAATATCAGTTGTTCTTGGATTTCTGATGGGGTTGAAAAACTACATAGTCTCCTAGCCAACTCAGGCTTTTTAATTTGAAAGGACAGATTTGAGAGGATGGTTTTCAAATGGCATTCAATCCAAAGCCAAGACATAGGCAGATATAGAGTTATAAGTCTTTTAAGTAAGAATAGATGACAGAGCTTCTGTTTAATACCAAACATGATGGACTCGGTGTTAGGTCTCTTGTACTTTATAATTACAAAATAATAATAGTTTTGTTCAATTATATCTGAGATAAAATAGTCCTTTAATTGGGCAGAAAGGGAGAAATGTTGTGGGTTGCCCTGGGGATAACTATATTTGATGTTAATTCCATTCCCACTGAGTGGTTGAGATCAAGGAATGAGTCAGCACTCAGGTGATTTTCTGTAAACCTGCTTCCCACCTTAATTTGTAAAATAAAGGAGAGCTGATGATTGGGCAGTTAACAGGGAAGGTAAAGCAGAAGGTGGGGGAGAGAGAAGAAGGAGAAAATGGAAAAGTGAGAGGACACAGAAGAGGAGGAGGAAGAAGGAGAAAAGCAGAGCAGAAACACATGGCCTGGAGAAACTGCAATTTCTAAGGTGCCTCATAAGCTATGGAAGATGGTAGTGTAGCAGTAGATCTCCCCAATCTAGGTGCACAGCATGTAATCATATTAACTGTATTGTGTTTTCATTGCCAGGGCATATTTGGGTTGAGGAGATTTACAGTCCACCATGCTCCCCTTTTGGTTTGTGGTCTCTTCACTGTCATAGTTCAGCCAAGTCTGCTTTGTGGTTCTGATAGATCAGTAGTGGCTTGATTTTAGTAACTTTTGTCATCCACATTGGCCTGGTGTTTGAGTTATGTTGGATATAAATTGCATTAAGTGAAACCCACAACAATATCCCCAGCATGCATATATATGTGCACATATCTGCTCATATACATACAAAGTAAATGAAGTGTGATTAATACCTAGAGCTAAGAGATGGTTCATCGGTTGAGCACATCGACTGCTTTTCCAGAAGACCAGACCTTGGCTGCTAGAACCTAGAGCCATTTATAATTTCTGTTCCAGAAGATCCAATGCACACTTCTGGCCTACAATGTATCAAGGTTGTATATGGTGTACATACATTCATGTAGGCAAACATGCACATATGTATAATCAAATAAGGAAATCATTTTAACAATTAAAACAACAACAGCAATATAAAGAAAAATAGGTCTCTCCTGTGTTGCTCTTTGTGTCTCTGTCTCTGTCTGTGTGCGTGACTGCGCATTTGTGTATACAGGACACCCTTTCATGTCATTCCTCAGGAGGCCTCCACCTATTTTTCTGAGGAAGTGTCTCATATTGGCCTGAAAATAGCAAGAATCTTAGGATGGTTGACATTCAGGGATCTGACTGTCTCTACCTGCCCAGTGCTAAAACATTATAAACACTCACCATCATGGCTAGAAATTTAGCTTGTGCTCTGGGGTACAAATACTGGCCATAGAACTTACAAGTTAAGAACCTTAGTGACTGAGCTATTTCAGCCCATTTTTGTACTTGTCTATCATATATTTGTCTGTCTGTCTATCTGTCTGTCTATCCATCTATCTATCCATCTATCCATCTATCCATCCATCCATCCATCCATCAATCCATCAATCCATCCATTTTATTACTTATTTATTATGTATGGATAGTTTTCCTGCACGTATATTTGCATAAGAGGTCATCAGATCGCTTGAAACAGAAGTTACAGATATGATCCTCCATGTTGAACTTGGTTCTTTTGGAAAAGCAGCTAATACTCTTAAATGTTGAGCCATGTTCTCAGAAGACCCACAGTACTATAATTTTTAGAACATAGAATCTCATTATATGTTCCTAGCTGAAATAGATAGGTGAAACAAAGTCATCTAGAAGTTTTTGAAATCTTGCTGGTTCTGCATTCCAATTTTTGAATTGCAGGCATGTGACACCATGTCTGCTATAGAAACATAACTTTAAAACACAGGATAAAATGATATAAACACATCAAACACTTCATGTAAAATGATGCACTGTCTGCCAGTTATGATAGCCCATGTCTTTTGTATAAGCACTTGGAGGCAGATCCAGATAAATCTGTGAGTTCAGGAAAGACAGGGCTGCATAGTAATTCATCCTTTAAAACAAATCTGGACTAGTCAGGGCAAAGAGTTGTTCTGTTGACAAGCATGGAGAAAGGTAGCTCTACCTTCCTTAACTGTGGTTGTTGCAATCACCTTATACCCTAAATGAAATCTACACTAGTTACTTCATATCGTAGAAACATGACTTCCAGAACAGAGGGGAGCAGAGCAAGTATGGTATGAAAGCATACATACACATGCACTAAATAACAATATTAATCAATTAATAAATAAATAATTATAAGGACTGAAGAGGTGGTTTATTGGTTAAGGACACATACTAGTCTCCTTTGAGTTCAAAGCACTCTCATTGGTTAATTCAGAATTCTCTG
Organism: Mus musculus; assembly: GCF_000001635.26. Classification (NCBI taxonomy): domain Eukaryota; kingdom Metazoa; phylum Chordata; class Mammalia; order Rodentia; family Muridae; genus Mus; species Mus musculus. Next base: position 121,880,217 of record NC_000070.6, on the reverse strand, counting down.
CAACTACAGCTCCTGAGTATGTGAGTCACTCTTCTACTCTGCACAGGAAACTATACACAAATGCATATACCTCCTCTCAGGATATTTTTAATAAGTCATTTAATTTTTTCAAAAAAATAATTTAGGTCTGGGGAGAAGACTCATAAGTCAAGACCTCTGGATGGTCTTGCTGAAGAACCAGGTTCAATTCCCGGCTTTGGATTAGAGGCTTAGAATTGTCCTTGAAGTTCAAACAGATTCCACACACTCTTCTGAACTCTTTGGGAATGTGATGTACAGACATATACACCAACCAATCAACTAACATGAAATAAAAATGAAAATAATTAATTGAAACAGAAAATGGTATTCTGGTCAGGCCTTTGCTGCACCTCTACAATTGAGGCACTCAGATGATGGAAGCAGGAAGTTTAACAATTCAGATCCATTCTGGCTTGCATCAGGAAGGAAGAAAGGAAGGAAGAAAGGAAGGAAGGAAGGAAGGAAGGGAGGGAGGGAGGGAGGGAAGGAGGGACGGAGGGAGGAAGGAAGGAAGGAAGGAAGGAAGGAAGGAAGGAAGGAAGGAAGGAAGGAAGGAAGGAAAATAGAGGGGTTTTTGGATCTTTCAGATTTCCTAGAATTGAGATATTTGATACCACATGACATGTTTGTTATAACCCATGGAAAAAAAACAGGTTAAAGTAGGGACATATGTATATAGAGGCAGGTCACCAAAAGTTCACATCCAGCTGGAATTTAGCTTTGTGTCTAGCATTGTGGAGATCAGTAATTATCCTGTGCTGATAAGGATAAGATAAATATTGTCAATTCGAAATCAGTTGTTTAAATTCAAGCATTCCATGTAGTGTTTGTATAAGAAGGAAAAATAATTGATTACTAATGAGGCAAGGTTTGAGAGACTGAAGCTTATTGATTAGATGAAAACCTTGAAAATATGGGTCCACAAACCATGCCCAGCCATTTTGTCTTTGTTTTGATGTTGGTTGCTGCTACATCCACTCTAATAGTGACAAGCATGACAGGCCTCAAAAACCTGGGCACTGTCCCAAGGCAAAAAGTTCACGGAAACTTAGTCTCCTGGAATCGTGGCATTTTGTATAAAGAATGCTCTAATGTCCTTGCTTTAGTTGGTAAACGGATCTGTGTGCTTTCCCTTAATATTGCTTTATTACAAGTGCTCCTAAGGATTGATATTTTGACATATAGCTAAGTTAGATTCTAGGCAGTCCTTGATCCACAATCCTTGATCCGACCTTGGGCATGGATAGCTAACTCACTGCCCTACACAGAAATTTACCATTATCTAGGAAGAAGGAAGTTTGTGACCTAAAGAGGAACCAGAGTAGATACTTAGAACTATAGATTGCTGAGTTACACACATACACAAGTATTTACAATGGCCTAGGGGGAAGGTTGACTATACAATAGACTAGAGTAGGAACTATGGCAAGGGCATGAAGCCCTAAGATTAAGTGGACCTTAGGTGGATCTGTTTTTGATCCCAGTTGTTAACATTGAGTTTTACCCCAGTTGGTTCCTGCCAGTTCTTCCATATTTGTATTCCTTTGTTTTGTGTAAGAACCCAGTAACCTCTTTGTACCTTGCCGGTGTGTCACCCAACTTCCCTATTTTCTTCTGTATAAAACGTTTGATTCTCGATTTGACAAATTACATTCAGATACACACTCCCTTGTGTTGAGTCTGTCTGTCTATTCCCGTGGACAGCTTACCCACCTGCTCCAGAGACTCGTTCCACACAGACAAGGGACCCAGAGGGTCTGTGGCAGTTTGTTCTAAAGATTTGTTTAAATATTAAGGTGTTTTCATTGTAGACAAAGTTGCTGTTTTGTGATAAACATTTGTTTATATTTATTTTTAGGAGTGTTTTGTCTGCAGATATGTAAAGTGTATTGCAGGTATCCCTGGTACCAGCACAGGGAAGAAGATGGTATTGCATCCCTGGAAATGGCTTTAGGGCTGGGTATTGACACCAGGACCTCATGCATGCTAGGTAAGCACTCTCTCTCCCATTTCGCTATGCACTAATGCCTAAATTTTTTGTTTACTTATTTTGTTTTGAGTCAGGGTAACTCAGTGTAACCCTGCCTGTTGCCAATCCAACTACATAGACCATGCTGACCTAGAACTCTGAGATCTCCCTACTTCTCCCTCCAAAGTGGTGAGATTAAAGCTATGTACCACCACACTCATGTGAGACACAATTTTTTTCTGTAAAGGTTTAGAAGGAAACCTTTAAAAGAAAGATGAGGTACAGAGTAGCAATTCAGAAGAGAGGGCAGTCTGTGCAGAGAGTTTCAGAAAAGTGTGGAGAAGTTCAATGTATTTGACAGCTGTGAAGTGGGTAAGCATGGGGATGATACAGTACACTGAATGCAAGAGGGCCACAGCCTGAAGATCTGGGATACAGAGAGAACAAGGATCAAAAGTTTGGGGAAGGGGAAGTTTAATGCCTATATGGAGGAGAGAGAGAGAGAGAGAGAGAGAGAGAGAGAGAGAGAGAGAGAGAGAGAGAGAGAGAACACAATGAAGAAGTGGTTAGGTGGAATCTCATTGCAGAGAAGACCCTGTCAGACTGGAGAGTAGGAAAATATGTGGAATTTTGGATTTGGTTCAACAGAGCAGCAGTCAGCCTGTGAGCAATTTGCCTGACTAAAGAGATTGATTTAAGACTCAAGAGAAACATGCAGCATGTGCAGGATCCATGAGACAGATAATGAGAACTGCCCAGCCATGGAGGTGTTCTGGATAGTCCAGCAGGTATTTAAAGGTGTATTTATATGTGTTGGTTGTTGAAGCAGTTTGCAAGTCAGAGGGCAAAGAAACTGACAAGAATACATGGATTCAACATAAGGCTAAAGACAAAAGCCCAGTTCTTAGTTGAGAAGAGTACAACATATAAGGTGATTAAAAGTGTCAAATTAAACCCAGGTATAGTGTTGTTGACTCAAGCTTACAGGAGGCTAGTGTAAGTGGATCTTTGTAAGTTTGTGTTATCCTGTCTATATGGTCACTTTCAGACCATACAAATTCACACAAAGAGAGACATACAACAAGCACACAAACACAGAGATGGGGGAAAAGGGGAGGGGTGGAGAATGAGATGGAGGGAGTTTTGAAGAGTGAGAGAGAGATGTTGAAGTTATGATTCACATTAGAGACCATCTAGTCAACTTTTGGGCACCTGAGGTTCTAGAGTCTGTGAAATGTAGGTCATGTATGTGTACAGAGGAGTAAGGGATACATTATTGTCTGGAGTGAATTTTCAGGAGCTACTTTTGATAATGTTTCAAATTATACCAGTGCGGCAGTTATTATGATATGGATTATTATGATAAAAGAGGCCAGGCATCCAGGGGCAACAATTTAGCTCTTCCACTTGGATGGGTTTACAAACTAATGGAGTAAAAATCATTCCAACTCTTACACAGTTGTCAAAAAAAGAGTTTTTCTCCCTTAAGACATAGCTGAAAGAGGAGCCAGCATTCAATTATTTCAAGACACTTAACCTTTTCACCTCAATGTCCTTATGCATAAAATGGGACCATTATGTAATATCTGATAAGGGCCAAAACAGCAGCTTCTGATCTAAGACACACAATGAATAAATACAAGTCAGCAATGGTTTTGCTGCAGGAAATGCTCAGGCTGTGTCACCAGGCAGGAGCGTGGTCTCCTGAGTCACTGCAAGTCACCCAGATTGCAAGCCAGAAATCCAAGCACTTGCTGTCACTAAGCTAAGATGGTGTTGCCTGGATCCTGGTAGATCCTGTCTATCTGACTTCTGTTCTGGAGTTATGATTCCATGTCACTAAAGAATCAGATCTACAGCCTTAATCTCAGCAACTATGCCTTTTGTTTTTGTATAAACAAGGTGAGTGATCAGTAGATAGGCACAAGGAAGGTGACCTCTGTTATTGATGCCTGGGTTCACATCTGTAAAGCAAAAAAAATGTAAGGGCAAGTATTTGGGATTTGGGCGCTGATCTTCATTGGAGCAAAGGCAGCCCTGTGTCTTTGGTGAGCTTTCAGGGAGAACTGTGCAGTATTGGGCTTTATGCTGTATTTGTTAAAATCATAGCAGAGGTTGCTTTAGCCTTCAGCAGCTCACAGTCAGGCTAGCCTGTCCCTGAAGATATGAGCATCACACTCAGGTGTTCATTCCTTCATACAGTTACCTCACAGCACTCAGTATGCCTGAGTTTGAAGTAGACTGACTTGTTCACACTTATGAAACTTGTTTTCCAGTGGAGAAACATAACATAAAGAAATAAGGGAAGCATGTTGACAAAAGCCATTTAGGATGTTATGCAAGTGAGTGAGTTTTCTGGAGATGATCCACCATTTTTGTATGGCTTTGATGGATATGCTCAGTGAGGCACTGACCCCAGAGACTTCATGCCAGGATTGTTTCTTGATGGTGATAAGCCATACTTGCCACTATTACATAGCCTAATGATTCCTGAGCATCAATCCATCCTACTTGGCAAATTTCTTGCCAATTAATATGAAGATGCACTCACATATATCAATACTATGTATATATATATATGAGTTTATGGAATTTGATTTGGCTCAATTAATTTTAGGAAGAAATTATAAGGAAGTGGTTTTAGTCATTTTGCCAGCAAAGTGTTATGAGTTAGATTCAAGAATAGAATGTGTCCCCTCCTCATAGAAAAGTAAGTAAGGGCTGCATAATAAGGAGTAAAATAAGATTTCATAAACTGCAATAACAGAAGAAAGAGACTTGGCACAGATGTGTGACCAAGAATAATCATTTATTCTTAATCAGGTCCAAGGATGAGGCAACGAGTTTGCAGTATGATAAAGCAAGGCCATATGAAACCGTTACTTGGAACTTATAATGAGTTTATAGAATGAAACCCTGCTTTGAAATTGCAATCAACATCATTCTATGACTAATTTGTGTACCATTTTATCTGTGATGTAATTTTTATGAATGTTTGTCTAAGAAGGTATAAGAAGACAGAGAAAAAAACTAAAGCATGGTTGTTGAGGCTCTGCTCCCTCTAACAAGTGTGTGTGTGTGTTTCTCTCTCTCTCTCTCTCTCTCTCTCTCTCTCTCTCTCTCTAGGTCTGTATTTGTAACTTTCTTTATTTATGACTTAGGACAAGGTAAGTAAAGAGTCCATGTTTCTTTTCTAATCCCCTACTGCAAGTAGCTAGAGTCAACTGCCATAAGGCACCAGCTTCTGGCTCCAGAATAACAAGAGAGGGTAAATTGACAGAAGAATCAGCTTCTGATGCTGCATCCCACCTCAGTACCTGAATGTCATGGTGGGACCCTGGTAACATGTCAAATTGTGATGTATGTACTGGAGACAGAAATGACACTTGTAAGAAGATGAAGCCTGAGGTATGAGCTTGTGCTTGTAGTAAGTTACAACAGAATTCACCAAGAAATTGACAACTGAGTCCTTAAAAGAGCTGAAGTGGAGTAGAGAAGATGCCACATGGATGTGTGGTCAAAGGAACAGTAGATGCAAAAGCCCTGAGCCAGGAATATCAGTGCCCAGATCAGTATACCAGGAGCAGAGGGAGAGAGTAAAGTAAGGCTAGCCACACATGTTGGGGCTTTTAAGCCTAGTTTGAGGACTTGGGATTGGACTGGGAGCTTGAGGGGAGATGGGTAGCAGAATTTAGCTACTTAACATTTGTAAAGATTTGTTCTATGCCTATTGTGGTAGACAGAGTCTGTAGAGAACTAGTTCTTGGGAGTAATTTCCCAATATTCAAGAGACAAAAGAAAGAGGATCTCTGCAAGTTTGAAACCTGCCTGATCTATATGGCAAGATCCAGGTCAGCCAGAGCTACATGTGGAGACCTATAAGTAATAATATGTATTTAGTTAAAATTTAAAATGAAGTTAAATAATCTTTCTTTAACAGTAGATAGTCATGCAGATGATTCAAGTGATTAGTGAAACAAAAGCTGTGTCTGTTATTAGAAAGAAAGGGACTGAGGAACAGAGTCACAAAGGTTACAAGGATTGTAGGTTGCTTATTGACAAAAACAACTTGAGGTGTTTTCCTCAGGACCTTGATGGGACTAGATTTGTTAGAGGTAAATGTTTATTTTCTTGATAAATCTTCTTTAAAAGTTTTCCAGTGTAAGACTGTGCTCAGTGTTCTGCTATGATATTCTCTGGCTTCATTCTGTAGCTAGTTGGTTGTTTCTTTGTCTGTTGATAAGTTGAAGAGTGTTTAGGGCCAAATAATATCCATGGAGAGAGACCCCAGGAGATCAGGAATTATGATTAGGGACATGAGATCCTGTATGTCTTGTCCCACCAGTATTCCTTTTGTCTTAATTAATGTGTTGAGAATAAACTTTTGATGTCACAGGAATTGAGAAGGTAAACTTGAGATATTGAACACCAGAGAAGCCTGTGGCTCAGAGCTATTACTGTAGTAACACTGTCACTATAGTAACAGCTGTGTGCTAACATGAAATGTGGAGAAGTTGTAGGATTTTGAAATATTTGAGGGTGACATCACAGATTTATATATGGTGTGAGAGACCAAGGGGGCAGAGATGACTGTGCAGGCAGTTGTGGACTAAGATAAGTAAGAAGTAAAGTTTGGTTTGTTGTTGTTGTTGTTGTTGTTTTTCCAAGATGGGTAGTTTGGAAGACTACTTGTTATGTGTATATGAGATGGGGGAGATGGGTAGGGAGGCAGTAAGTGTGGAGATGGAGGGAGGGACAGAGAGTGGGAGAGAAGGAGAAAAAGAGAGGAGGTAGGAGAGAGAGGGGGAAGGAGAGAGGGAGACAAGCTTAATCATACACACAGAGAGACAGAAACAGAGAGAGAGAGAGAGAGAGAGAGAGAGAGAGAGAGAGAGAGAGAGAGAGAGAGAGAGAGAGAGAGAGAGAGAGAGAGAGAGAGAGGTACAGAGATTATTCTTTTAAATAAAACAATTTGTCACAAGCCAGTCATCCCAGCACTGGGCAGGGAGAAGCAGTAATATCATGAGTACACACCACGCCAACCTGAAGGCATTGCCAGTCCCTTATCAAAAATAAACTAAAATTGGATTCAGAATTTGACCCTACTTAAATTAAGGTTCTTTATTATTGTTTAGTTATTGATTTTGTTAGTTTGGGCTAATGTGTGTGTGTGTGTGTGTGTGTGTGTGTGTGTGTGTGTGTGTGTAGGTCAGGACATGTAAATGTGTGACAAGAATTTTGGGGATACATTCCTTTTCTTCCCCTGTATGGGTCTTGGAAATTGAACTCAGGTCCTTATGCTTGGCAGCAGTAGTTCCATGATAACATTGTCTATTGCCTTCTTTAATCCCATAGCCCTAGTAACCTACAATTTTCCATGTAAACTCCTGATCCTCTTTCCTCTGAATCTTAAGTACTGGGATTAAATCATGGGCACTATGCCTAATTATTTGGGTTTTTGGAGATAGTGTTTCATGTAGAAAAGTTTGTACTTCATCTTGATATGCAGCTTAGGACAACCTTTTTCATTTTCCTTTGCCTCTATTTTATTTTTCTTACTTTGCTATTTTCTGTTAAGATAGAATCTCCCTCAGTGTGTAGCCAAGGCTGTGTTGGTACTTAATATGTAGTCTATAGTCTAGCCTAAAATCCCCAGTGATCCTTTTGTCTCCACCTTGTGAGTACTGAGATTACAGGAGTCACAAATCCAGGGTTCCAGAAGTAACCTTGAACTCGTGTTTTTCCTGCTTTCCAACTTTCAGGGTTATATTACAGTTTCCAGTTCCCAGTGTGGAGTTGATGCTGACTTTGAATTAAGGATCCTGTATCCCACTTCTGGATGGTTGAAATTACTGACATGTAAGGACATGTGAGGCATACCCAGTTTTGGATTCTATAAATCTAATACTGTATACAAAATGGTAGGTGATACAGAATTATTTGTAGAGGTGAGGACTGTAAATCAGAGTGCTTGAACTCTTGCTACTTTAATGTCCTGTCCTACCATGTAAAAGGGTAAAGTCACCTCAGGAGTTGAAAAAGTGTTAACATAAAAACAAAACAAAACAAAACAAAACAAAACAAAACAAAACAAAACAAAAACTAGGCCTTTAGTCCCAGGGTTGAGAATATGACCTTTGTGGCTCAATGCTCCAAGGCATGCTAATCATAAAATAGAGAGCAGACATTCCTCCACCCACCTGCTTCCTGGGTTCAGGGAGTGTTTGTTCAAAAAGGGTCACCCTGACCATTCATGGAACCCCCTATGCAAATGTGCTATTGTTAGAGGCTCATAGAAACTGTCTGGAGAAATAACCACACAATTATCAAGTATTTTTCCTTTGGTATTTTCCAACAATGCCCTCCCCACCTCCTTGAGTTGTGGGTTTTTTTTTCTTTTAAATAACCCCTTACCCAGATACTTTGGGCCCCAAGGTTTTCTACCCCTGTGTGGTGTATGACTGTGGGTCCCAGAGTGCACCTGGAATAAAAAGTCCTCTTGCAGTTTGCATCAAGGCCATTTCTTGTGATTTGGGGTGTCTCCTCTCCTGAGTTAGAATATGAGGGAGTCCTCATGTTGTGTGTCTTTCAGGGTGACTATGCCAGTTGTGGGGATACCTCAGCCCCTGGAGTGGATTGGCCAACCAGGAAACAATCAAGCAGAGACAGTGAGAAAATACCGTGAGGGGTAGAGTCAGTCATGAAAGTTCAGTGTCCTGGAAGACAGTGAAGAAAATTTTTCCTGAGGAAGAAAGCAAGTCAAGAGTATTGCCTCATGCCTGCAACTGCAGGGCTGTGGTGGACCAGGAAGTCAAATGGCTTCAAGTTGAAAGGCCGATTTGATTATATAGTTAGGAGTGAGATTGTAGTAAATCGTGCATATTCTTGAATGGTACCATGAAAGACCTTGGGAGGAGTCCCTCGCTCAGGCCTCAGGACAATAGTGGACACCCAAGAACTCATTAGAGACCAAGCTTGTTGCAAACCACATGAGGCTTAATAAAGGGGAAAGCCAGAGCTCTGGGGATGACTCATATCCCACACAGGGGTAGAGGAGTCGACCTCGAGGGTAAAAGGGTAAAGCCAGAGCTCTGGGAATGACTCATAACCCATGCAGGAGTAGAGGAGTTGACCTCAAGGGGAAAAGGGTCCCAGTTTTTATAGGCCCTCAGGGGGGAAAGGAGAAGGGGAGAGTAGGGGATTTCCAGATATAAACAATGCCTATTCTCAAGAAATGGGTATGGGAGGGGTACACGGAAAGAGCCTGGTGAAGGTGTAGCAACTCCAGGTTGGCCTGGATGTGGTTTCTGGGGAGATTTTCTGACTCTCTCTTAGCAGCCAATATCACAATCGCCTAGCAGTGAGGTGCAACAGTGGGCACACACCTGGGTTCAAGGAACGGTCAGAACATTGGCAGACACATGGGTTCAAGGAACGGCCAGAGCACTGTGCACCTCTATTTTTCTAAATCAGTGAAGCTACTTCTACTAACAATGAAATCTATTTTGCCAATTTCAGGGCTTCTGTGACCTTTTACATTCTTTCAGGATCTTTCATTTTTATCCTTTCCCACTTCCTTTCTTATGATTTTTTTAAGTCGTTGATGTCCTTGCATTGGTTTACCTTAGATATGTTTGAGGTCTTTGCTGAGTATTCTCTTGAAATTTGTTCAACTTGCAATGGTTTGCTGGTCTTTGCTTATCTTCCCTTGTTCTGATTTTGTAGAGAAAAATGTGACAAAATATTTCTTATGATTTTCTGGATACTTCTTACTGGAAAGGAGAAGGGGGAAGTAGGGGATTTCCAGATCTAAACGATGTTTATTCTCAAGAAATGGGTATGGGAATGGTACAAGGAAAGAGCCTGGTGCAGGTAGGTGTAGCAACTCCGGATAGGCCCGGCTGTGGTTTCTTGGGGAGATTTTCTGACTCTCTCTTAGCAACCAATATCACAAACAACTGGCAGTGAGGTGCAGCACTGGGCAAACACCTAGGTTCAAGGAACGGTCAGAACATTGGCAGACACACGGGTTCAAGAAGTGGCCAGAGTACCTCTATTTTTCTAAATCAGTGAAGCTATTTCTACTAACAATGAAATCTATTTTTCCAATTTCAGGGCTTCTGTGACCTTTTACATTCTGTCAGGATCTTTCAACCCCACCTAAAAATCAATCAATCAAACAAACAAATAAACACAACAAACCCCACCACCAGATACAAAAGAAAGGAAGATAGGAGGTTGTTAATCCTCACATAGATAAGTCTTTTTTGAGCAGATTGGGAATTGATCAGTAGACCCACCCATGTGTATATGGGCTGAGAAAATAAGTTAAAGGTTGATTTTAATGTGGGTTAAAGAGAATCACAGAGAATCAGGTCCTGGGAGGCTTCTTCATATTCCAGGGCTTCTAAAGCCAGGCTCATAGAGGATGTGAGAATGATGCTGCCCTCTCCAGCACTAAACTTGTTGCTCACAAAGTTGTGTTGTGTTGGGAAGACCCAGCTCCAGGTGCAGGGGTAAATCAATTTACCAGAGCAGAACTAACTTAAAGTTTTAATGAAGTATAGACACAGTGAACAGAAACATAGCAGGCTGATTCTGTGAGAATTGTACTCTAGCAAGGAGTGGTGGCACTTGTACTGCAGTTAAGAGAAGCTACCTTGCCTTGCTTCATTATGCCCTCTGTTTTGGTGTTTGAGCAAACAGAGGTAGGCAGTTCACATTTTGTTAGGCAGTGAGTCAGTTAATAGCAATTGTCCTCTGTGAGGCTGGACACTTGGGGTGCAGGCACTTTAAGCACTCGTTGTATGTAATGTATCACAGCTCACTCTGTCAGGAGGCAAAACCCAGAGGTTTTGTTTTTCACTTTTAGCCTTTGTCTGTGTGTGCCTCAGGCACTTCATGAACCTCATCATGTTCCAGGCAATCCTCTTGCTTCAGTTTTCTGAGTGGTGATAGTACAGATTTATGTCACTGAACCTGGCTCCCTGGTTTGTTTTATGTGTTTTAAACTTACTATGTAGCCAAGCAAAACGTTGAACTTCTAATCCTGATTTTTCCTTCCAAGTCCTGGGACCATATGTGTGCACCTATTGTCTAGGTTATACAATGCTGAGGTCCTATGCAGGGTTTATTCCATGATAAACAAGGCTTCTATTAGCAAGGAAACTTCTCCAGCCTACCACGGCCTTCTGAAGCTTGTTAATATCTGCTGGAGAGAGTTGAGCAAGAATCCTTCTATGCTCTGTTAGTGTTGAGGTGAAATTCATGTAAATGGAGGTTTACCATTTTCAGTTCACAGTTCAGCAGCATTGAGCCTGTTCACAAGTTGAGAGAATCTGATCTTCTCCGTGATTTCAAAAATTCTCATACCTCAGGGAACCCTTCATATTGATTAAGTCATTTTTTTCCTTTCTCCTCCTCACTTCTGATAACCTCCAGGATATTTTCTATTCTTGTAGGATGTCTTACTCTGTATATAACATGTAAAAGGTATCCCATAATTTATGTCTTTTGTGGAGGGTTTTTTGAAACAGGCTTTGAGGTTCATCCTGGTTGAGGCATGCTGCATCATACTATATATAGAGGACTAGTGTTCCATTATGATATTATAGCACAGCTTAGTTATCCATTAACAGATTTTTTTTGCCATTGCTAACAATATTACAGAAAACTTTTGTGTAAAGTTTTCGCTGGTTCTGCATTGACTTTGTTATAAATGTAGAAGTGGAACTCCTCAGGCATTATGTCACTATGTCATTATATTACTGTCCTACTTTTTCACAGGGGTTTTCTTGTTCTATTTCCACCAATAGGGCACAGGTATTCCTATTTCCCTTGCTTTGGAAGTCTGTCCTGATGTGAATCAGAACTTTGTTGATTTATCTTGCATTTAGTAAATAGCAAAGCTACTGTTGGCCATTTCCTGTCTTCTTGCAGACATGTATTTTTGAAAGACTCTGAGAGGAGCCCCTCACTCAGGCTTCAGGACAATAGCAGACACCCAAGAACTCACGAGAGATAAAGCTTGATGCAAACCACATGAGGCCTTATTCAGGGAAAGCCAGAGTTCTGGGAATGACTCATATCCCACACAGGGGAAAGAGGTCCCAGTTTTTATAGGCCCTCAGGGGGGAAAGGAGAAAGGGTGAGTAGGGGATTTCCAGATATAAGCAATATCTATTCTCAAGAAATGGATATGGGAGGGGTACAGGGAAAGTGTCTGGTGCAGGTGTAGCAACTCTGGATTGGCCCGCCTGTAGTTGCTGATGAGATTTTCTGACTTTTTCCCAGCAACCAATATCACAAACACCTGGTAGTGAGGTGCAGCAGTGGGCACACAGCTGGGTTCAAGGAATGGTCAAAACATTGGCAGACTTACGGTTTCAAGGAGTGGCCAGAGCATTGTGCACCTCTACTTTTCTAAATCAGTAAAGCTAGTTCTGCTAACAATGAAATCAATTTTGCCAATTTCAGGGCTTCTGTGACCTTTTACATTCTGTCAGGATCTTTCATTTTCATCCTTTCCCACTTCCTTTCTTATGATTTTTTTTTAAAGTCGTTGTTTTTGATATTTATTTGTTAGTTATTTTATCAGTATAATCATTTTGCCTATATTTGCCAAAAACAAGCTTCAACAAGAAGAGGGGTAATGAGAGAAGGGGATTCTGAGAGAGGCAGAAAAAATGTGTTCTGTTTGATCCAGCTTTTCCAGTCTGTCTATATGTTCTCTTTTCTCTCTATAGATTTCTGTGTCTTTATTCTGCTTTCTTACTATTGTAAGAGAGCTCTGTACATGTCTTGCTTGATTTCTGCCAGTTCCTCAAGCACTTCTGACCAAGCCTGCTCAGTTAGTCAACAGGTTCTCCAGTGCAAGAGTGAGGATTAAAAAGAAAGAAGGCTGGGTGTGGTGGTGCACACCTTTAATCCTAGCACTCAGGAGGCAGAGACATGTGGATTTCTGAGTTCGAGGCCAGCCTGGTCTACAGAGTGAGTTCCAGGACAGCCAGGGCTATACAGAGAAACCCTGTCTCGAAAAACCAAAAAAAAAAAAAAAAAAAAAGAAAGAAAGAAAAGTAAAGAAAGAAGACAATTAGACAACATTGTAGTGTGACCCCAGTCAATTCTGAGACTGAAGGCAAATTTTTATTTTCCAATCCATTTTTATACCATTTTCATTACTTGCAAGCATTTTGGTCAAGCAATACAATAAGGGTAAACACATCAATACAATAAGGAACTACTAACAAAGCAGCAAGCAACTCTGATGATAGTTGTTAAAAAGGGCTTATCATAATTACCGAAATACTTGTGCCCACTTCCTTGTAAAAGCCCAAAAATCTTGTCGGAGGCCTAGTTTGACCCTAAGACTAAAATTCTTGCCTTCTCCTACTTCCCTATCACAGGCTAAAGTTAGATTCTTGCCTTATCTTGCCCTAAAGTCAGATTCTTGCCTGAGCTTACTTCCATGTCCTAGGCCAATGTCAGATTCCTATCTGAAGCCCATTTCTTTGTCCTTAGCCAATGTCAGACTCCTGCCAAATGGTACCCCAAAGGCTTTCCACACACTTCTATTTATTTCCTAAAAAATTCTCTGGAAAGCTCCTCTTCTGCAGAACACAGGCCCAGTCTTCTATTTTACATATCAATCCTGTCATTTACCCCTGGTTTACTTTTAATTATCTTATGAATCAGAATACTAGCACCTGTGCCCTTTGATTCTTAGGAGACAGCAAGTTTGTAATTTTACTTAACATTGCAAAACATTCAGGGGTCTATTTGCCTTTCTTAAGCACAGAGAATAAGCTAATTGGGTGGGACTAAAATTATCATTTATATCACACCTGGGCTTGCATTCACTGTCTCAGGCTGACTTTGAACTCAGGCTGCATTTGTTTCTGCCTGTCATTGTATCTTTCTGACAAGCTAAATCTTAGTGTAGCTGGCTTTGTTCCTAAAGATTTGTGAAGCCCCCTCACACATTAATATTGTGTCCTAAATATTTACATAGTTGTGATATTATATTTTTAAATCCCAGATGGGGGATACAGTACTGCTTCAGGTTGTCCATAGCAGCTGACTATAATTTACCTCTTTCTCCATCAGCGGCATGATTCTTTCAGCTCCAGACTTGTTCCACTATATTGTCCACCTGTGAACGATTTAGAGAACTTACAGGTAATATAAATATTAAGGCATTTAGAAATGGTATGGGCTGGTGTTAAATATTCATAACTGTTGGTTGCTGTTGTCAATTTTCTGTGCAAAAGGGAAAGGATAAGCAATCAGATATCTCTGCTGTATGGGGGTTGAGGTGGGGAATAAAATATGGAGTGTAAAAAATAAATGAATAAAAAAATCAGATGTCTTGATGATGAAGGTCAATATGTCTCTAAGGAACTACACAACCCTAAATCAACAGGAAATAGTGTAACAATAATGCCGCCCTTTTCCCTTCTATCATTTTTTTTGCTCTCATATCTAGTGATAGAGGGATGAAGGATAGAAAAATTGTTAAGAAGAAAGAATTGACAAAATACCAAAGACCAGCTACACTTACATATAAAATATAATATTAAATAAACCTTTTAAAAGTAATGTTTTCATTCATGAATTTCCATCATTGATTTTGTTAAGTGGCAATAACATTAAATATGGATGACAAGAAAATGATGTTTCAAATGGAAAAACCTGGAGTGTATATCCAGTCTCTAGACACTGATAAGGGCATCACGGAGGTAAGTTTCCAGCTTGTCCCCTGAGGGATTTCCTGAGGGGTTTGATAGACAGTACTATGTGAATGCTTCCCCTCAAAAGCCATCTCCCCATTGATTTGTTGTATTTTGTTTCAGGTTGTAGGATTTTGCTATATAGCCCAGACTTGCCCAGAACTTGTTTTTTCTGTCGCAGCCTCAGGAGTGTTGGGAGTGCAGGCCTGTGCCATCATGCCTATGAACTCTAATGGAAATATGATGGTCTTAGGTTGTATGACAGACTTTTCCGTTGCTGTGATAAAAACATAATGATGATAAGCAACTTATTTAGAAATTATATGGACTTACGGTTACAAAGTGATAAGAGTTCTTCATGGCAGAAAGGCATGGGAGCAGGAGAAGACCTTTAAATCCTACGCCAGTGATATACATCTTCCAGAAAGGCCTTACCAGCCTATAACATCCCCAAACAGTACCACAATGGAGGACCACATTTTTAAATACCTGAATCTAAAGGGGGCATTCACTCTCAAACCTCCACACAACCTAAATCAGCAACACTCTTTGAAGATCCTATTATTAACAGCCCCATCCTTTGTTATCTGACTGCTTGGTTTTTAGTATGTGAGAACAGAGTCTTCTCACCTCCCGTGTATATAAGATTCTTGCTAAGGATCCTGAGTTGATACATGACTACATTGTTTTTACAGTCCCTGAAACACTAAAATTTCTCTAAGTGTCATGTTTCACAGTAAGACTTTCATGGAATTAATGTTTCTTTTATTCAAATAAATTGACTCTAATCAATTAGAGATGCCTACATATCAATGAAAATAAACTATACTTAAGATAATCTGTATGTTTTATGGATATTAATTTATTCATTTTTAATGCTTCTGTGTCTAAATGTGTGTGTGTGTGTGTGTGTGTGTGTGTTTGTATCTATGCACATGTGTGAGCATGAGTTTGTAGGTCAATGTCGAGTGACTTCGTCAATTACTCTGTATCTTTTCTTTTAGGTAAAAACATAATAATTTTTGTCAGGTCATATAGCTTGATATAATGTCATGGGAAGAAGACAGAAGTCAAGGATGACTCACAAGTTATCAGTGAGCATCAAGGTGAACAGTATTGTCATTTACAGAGACAGGGAGCCACTGAAAAGGGACAGAGCGTATGTGTATTGGTTTTGTTAAGTAAGACAAGTATATTTGCTGTGAAGGGACAGGATGTAGACTTCTTATGTAAGCATACAACTAGAGATGGCAAAGAAGACATCTGTACTTCAGACAGTTGAAATATATGTCTGAAACTCAAGTGGTTATGAAAGGGTTATTCAGGTGTTTGCAGAATTAATCCTGTTTATTTTTACCTTTATTATGTGAAAACTAGGAATTAATACAAAAGCAGAGAATAATAGAGTGAATATCTCTGTACTTATTCTCATTTCTTCATAGCATTTGTTAATCTCAGTCTAGAAATATGGCTTAGGCAATTAAAAGTGACTCTCAGGCTCACCTCAAGAGCTATCAGGTCTCTGATGGAAGGAGAGACCGACTCCAGAAGCTTGTTTCTGAACTGCACATATGTGCCCATGATCACAGTCAATTTTATTCCATCTCTCTCACCTAGTCTTCCTGGAATTCAGAGCATTTTAAAGCAAAGCCCCATATTTTGATCTATAAATACTTGTCTGTGAGAGACTAAACTGTGGGAAACTAGGTCCCACCAGTAACTCTCACCCTAAAGATTCGGCTGACCTTTGAAGGGAATTATGTCACCCCCTCCTCATTGCCTCTACCTGGAGCCTGAGACTGCCAGCCTCATCCCCTTCTTCATGTCTCCATTCCGAGCCTAGAACTGCTTAGATTAAGGCAGCTTTACCTCCTCCTCCATGCCTCTGTTTGGTGCCCGAGACTGTTTAGTCAGGACAGGTAATCCAGGATAAACTGCAGAATGTTTGAAGGCCACTCGTGACCCTTTTAGGGCCGACATTGCAAGAAAAGCTGCTAGAAGCTTGTAATCAGCATCCACCCCAGATGTCCATCCCTTTCTCTGTATTTTATTATGCCCCCTCGACCCCTCCCTATTTTCTCTCACTGTGTGCTTATAACCTGGCTTTTAGCCTTCATTAAACAGACCTTGACAACTCTTTGATTGGTCTTGCTCCCCTTTCTCCACCTGCTTCTCTTGCAGGCCTCGGTCCTCCTTGACCCACGGAATAACTAGGTCCTGCTAGACAGGACACTTGTCAACTAAAAGGAAGAAGCACAAAAATATTGGTGGTGACACATGTCAGTAATACTGGGACTTAGGAGATGGAGGATCTGAAATTCAAGGTTAACCTTGACTACAAAGTCAGTTTGATGTGAGCCTCGGACACAAAATGCAGTGGCTCAGTAAACAAAACCAAGAACCTAACATGGGTTTTAATTTTGACATCTAGATGCAGAGTTTGATCAAATTTTGTTCAACAGTAGTTAGAAAAGTTTTGTGTATCAACCTATGCCTTTTGTCCCAGGACTTGCAGAACAGAGAGAGACAGAATTCTACTTTTGAAGAAAGACTGGACTATACAATGATTTCCAGGAAAGTTAAGGTTACAGATTGAGACCTTGTGTTAGGGGTGGTAGCTGGAGTTTGGGTAGCGGTTTAACTTGAGAAATAGCTCAGATGTCCCACTGGCTAATAGCCCTTAAATGCTCATCCTGAAGTAACTTGTCAAGATATTGATATTGCAAATTCCAGCTCATGGCCCCAGACAGTCTTGAAGCATGCAGAAACATCTTGAACATAGCAGTGCTCTACATCCATTTTGAACTCTTAGACACAACCCAACTTCAGAAGGCCAACCCTGTTTTTAAATAGCTTAGGCTCTTGCTTATGTACATAGTCCCTCCCTTCTTCTCTCCTCCTCCTAGCCTTCTGATTCCCTAGGGTCATTGGTCTTGTTCCTTCCAATTTCCTCAAGTTAATCCACTGGGGTTAATCTTTTCTCTTCTTTCCTCTTTACCAGAAATATAAAGGTCATTCGCCTTCTGGTTTCAATCAGACATGAGGTCATCTTCTGATCTGTAAGGTGATGGCTGTTTTCTGTCAGGACAACTTCTTTGGAACTCCCTCATCTTCTTTGTACTCGGAATTACTTTCCAAGGGAAGATCATTAGTCTCTGGTAAATGTTAGAGATGTTCCATCCTCTAAAAGTCCTACTAATTCTCACTCTTCCTGAGTTCTCATGTTTCACAGATCTGGGAATTTAATTAAGGACTTTTTGCATCACTGCAGAGGTCATAACCAGTAAAAATTTTCATTTCATTGTGTGTCCCTGTGAGACATTAGTTCAGATCGACAGAGACAGCAAGCTCTTCAGCACTGTGCTGTATTTGGAAGAAAAGGATCTGTTGAAGGAAGACAATATTCCACCTTGTGTTGTGACTGGGAAAGAGTGGAATTTCCTCCAGGGCTAGTCATGGCAGGGTGTGGTTTGTTCTGGATCTTGAAAGGTAGATAAAGTGTCCTGTCTGAGGTGAAAAGCCTAAATAACTAAGGAGGAAGCTTTAGCTAGGGAGAGGAAGAAGATGCTGTTTTATAAGAGATCAATTCAGGACTTCCAGAATTTCATGGATAGGCATGTCTTGGGTGAAGTAGAGAGCCTAGGAAATATGGTTTTTTTTCCTATGTAAGTTGCAATCAGATATATAGCCAGATACTTGTTCTCCATTCTCTCTCTTTAATATGTTGTGTGTTCTATGTCTAGATTCTTTCATTCTAGATGCATTATCTCATTTACCTGAAAAGCATTGAAAATATATAAATGATTCTGGTAAATAGTTTTTATTCATGGTATAGTGGGATTCTGCTCTGCAGACTTTACAAAGAAGGATGTGACAAAGGCCCCTCAGTGTGGCACACAGCTTTATCTAAGCATTTAGGAGGCAAAGGCACATGGATCCTTGTGAGTTCCAGTCCTATGTGGTCTAAATAGCAATTCTTGGACAGACAGAACTACAGAGAGAAACCCTAAAAATATAAACATGTACAAAAACAAAATCAAATACAAAAATATATACAGAAACAAAGAAAAACAAAATCAAAGAAAGAAAGAGAGAGGGGGGGGGGAGAGAGAGGAGGAGGAGGAGGAAGAGGAGGAGGAGGAGGAGGAGGAAGAAGAAGAAGAAGAAGAAGGAGGAGGAGGAGGAGGAGGAGGAGGAGGAGGAGGAGGGAAGGAAGGAAGGAAGGAAGGAAGGAAGGAAGGAAGGAAGGAAGGAAGGTAGGAAGGAAGGAAGGAAGGAAATAAGAAAGTCATTAAGTCAGAACAATGGATCATGGGATAAAGGTACTGACTAAGAAGCCTGAGGACCTGAAACCCATCCTTGGTATACAGAAGGTAGGAAGATAGAACCTATACCTGAAAATTGTCCTCTGAACACACACACACACACACAGACACAGACACACACACACACACACACAGACACACACACACACACACACGTGGGTGCACACACACCATCCACCAAAATACATACATGTCCAAGCTCATGTTCATATGCACACAACATAAGTAAAATATAACATAAATCTAGAAATAAGAGATGATTTACTGGTTAAGCACATTCACTGCTTTTCCAGAATATCTGACCTTGCCTGGCAGAACCCATAGTTATCTCCAGTCCTAGGGGCTCTAATCCTTCTTCTAGCAATGTGAATGCAAAGTTCAAAGTTTGCATATGGTATGTATGTATATATAAAATCATACATATACATTAAATCAAATAACGAAATCATTTTAAAATGTAATATAAATGAAGAAAGGATTTAGAACCATGTCAAGGGAGAAAGCTCTGTCAATTAAGTGCTTGATGTATAAACCTGAGAACCTGAGTTGAATCCTACATACATGGATGTAAGGATGTGAACGGTAATCCTAGTGTACAAGACAAAAACAAGGGGATTTCTGGAGCTTGCTGTTCAGTTTAATCAAATTGTCAGGTTCTATGTTTAGTGGCAACCTCTATCTTAGACATAAGGTAGAGAGTGACTGAGAGAGAAACCCAATAAGGTTCAGTTCATCAGGATGGCCTGGAACTTTCTATTTATCTGTGGATCACCCTGAACTCTTGCACTTCTACTCTCTGCCTAAAAAGTCCTGTAATTATATCCTCAGTCCACCATACCCAAAATATTTTATACTTGCTATTTTGTGCAGTTTTATTTAGACAGGTTTCTCTATGTAGATCTGGCTGTCCTGGAGGTCAACAAGCAGACAAGCCTGGGCCTACCCCTGCCTCAAAACTAGATTTTTCACAAAAAAAATTTGGAGGGACTTTAGAGCAATGATGAGATGCAAAGAAGGAATTCAGAGGAGAGGACAGTCTGGGCAGAGAGGGTCCTAGAGGAGAAGTGGAGCTGATTCCAGACAGCTGTTGAGAAGTGCAGTTGAACAGATAGGGATGGAAATGATACAGTGCAGTAACTGATCTGTAAGAGGGGAATAGCCTGCAGATCTAGGCAGCAGAAAGAACAAGGAATTAAGCATGAGAAAAATTTAAGATATCTGTGGAGATCAGAGACAGAGCATGTTCTGGGAAGAAATGTGTTAAGTGGAGAGAGTACATTTAAGATTGGAGAGTAGGGAAAGCAATTGATTATAAGTTTGGGTTGGCAGACAGACCCAGCAATCAAAGGACCATTGGTAAATTGCCTTACTAAATGGCTTGTGTTAAGGTTGAGGAGTATCATCCACTAATCAGAGCTTTTAAAAGGAATTCATAAGAAGGACAATGAGAGAAACCCAGTACATACTGGGCTGATGGGTAGTATAGCTATTGGAATATGTGAAGAGGTGCTAGCTGGTGAAGTGGGTTCATTATCTGAGTTAGATGGGCAAAGAATGTGGTTCTCAGCTCTTCTCATTTTGTTTAACACATGAAGCCTGGTATTTAGGCTGAGAAATGGCCAAAATATATGATGTTTTAATGTGTCCATTTAGAAGCCAGGAATAGTTGTAATCCAAGCATTCAGGAAGGTAATGCAAGTGGACCTGTATGAGATTATGGCTAGGCTGACTACATTGTCATTTTCAGGTTATGCTGGGCCCCAGAGAGATGGAGCGTCAAGGGAGAGACTGGAAAGAGATGGAGGAAGAGAGAAAAAAGAGACAGACAAAAAGAGCAAGGGAGAAAAAGACAAAATAATGAAAAAGAGATCAGGAAAAAGAAAGGGGGCGGAAAAGGTTTTGATGTAAATGACAGAGACCAATCAGTCACCTCTTGGTCATGTGAGGTTTTTGAAATATGTGAGACCTAGGTGAACCTAGTATGCAGGGGACTCGGGGACAAATAATTGTTTGGAGTAGAGTGACAGGAGGTGTTTTCGAGAATGATTCCAAATGATGCTAATGTAGCAGCCTATATGGTAAGGATTACTTTGGATGAAAGGGGCCATAGGTCCAGGGGCAGAACTTTAGGTTTTCTATCTGGAGTAGGTACACACAAATTGAATAAAAATTATCCAACAGTGAAACAGTAATTAAAGAGCAGACAGTCTTTCTCTGTTAGAACACACCTTAGTGGAGTCGCAGTTCAGTTCTTTGAGGACAAAAACAATCTAGCTGTCATTATGCATAAAATGAAAGCATTGCTCAAGATCAGAGGATGGAATATCAGGTTCTAGTCTGTGGTGAGTGCTGAACAAATCATGTCAGCAATATTTTTGGCCAAGGACATGGGTAGGACATGGTACCAGGCAGCAATGCAGTCCTCTAGTTCCCTGAAAGGGATTATTGATTGCCAGCCCATGATGCAAATACATGTTGGTGTTACTGAGCTAAGATGGTGATACCTGGCTCCTGATGATTCCTTTCTGTCAGTCTTATGTGCTGGTGTGGTGGTTGCTTTGTGCTGGGTGTCTGGACGCACAATCAGAATTTCCTATGTGACCTGCAGTGCTCTTCAATGAGATAGTTGAGGGAAGGGTAGATGCTCACAGTAGAGGTAGCACTCTTTTTAATCTCCTGTATTTACAGCTACAATTCCAGCACTGGAAGGGCCAGGATATAGGATTTGAGGTTTAGTGTGTACTGAAGGGAAGGAAACCAGGTGTCTCTGGTGCACTATGTAAGAATGCTGGATAGTAGTGAGGTTCATACAGTTTTTGTTAAAATCATAGCAGCTGTGGCATCAGCCTGAAGCATCTCATAGTCAGGCCAGCCTTTCCTGCAGAGCTGGGTGGCAAACTCATGTTTTCATTCCTCTACATTTGAATAGAGAGCTTTCAGGCACCTGCATGTCCTTTATAAAGTTACCTCATAGCACACACTATACCTGAACATGGAGCAAACTGAATTCTCCCTTCTGGAACATGCTTTTCACTGAGGGGAAACATATTATCAAAAAATAAGGAAATGTGAAGTGTCCATGGTTGCAGTGGAGACGCACATGATACATAGAAGAAGAAAGGGCCAGAGGTATGAACTAGTGTTTATGGAGAGCAAGCTTAACACAGGATTCACCCAGAGAGTGACACCTGATCAGAGTTGAAGTGTATGAGTGAAGATGCCAAATGGAGGTGTGATCAAAAGACCAGCAGATACTAAGGCCCTGAGGCTAATATAGATGTTCAGATCAGTGTAGTAAGAGCAGGTGGAGCAAGCAATGTGAGCATGAACATGTAAGCTAGTGATTTTAAGTCTACTGTTAATACTTGCAATTGGACTATGAACTTGTGAATAGACAGATAGCAAAATGCATCTACATTACATTTTTAAAGAATTGTTCTTTTTCCAGAGTTGTCTCCCTTTGTGATTTTTTTTTTAATAATTCTACTCGAAGATCAAGCAATACTGCTCCTGGGCATTTACACAGAAGATGTTCCAACTTGTAATAAGGACACATATTCCACTGTGTTCATAGCAGCCTTATTTATAATATCAAGGAGTTGGAAAGAACCCAGATGTCCCTCAGCAAAGGAATGGATACAGAAAATGTGGTACATTTACACATTGGATTACTACTCAGCTATTAAAAACAATGAATTTAGCCGGGCTTGTTGGCACATGCCTTTAATCCCAGCACTTGGGAGGCAGAGGCAGGTGGATTTCTGAGTTAGAGGCCAGCCTGGTCTACAGGGTGAGTTCCAAGATCAGCCAGGACTATACAGAGAAACTGTGTCTCAACCCCCCCTTCCCCAAAAAATACAATGAATTTATGAAATTCTTAGAGAGATGGATGGGTCTAGAAGATATCAAACTAATTGCGGTAATCCAAACACAAAAGAACACACATGATATGCAGTCACTGATAAGTTGATATTAGCCCGGAAGCTCAGAATACCCGAGATACAATTTGCAAAACACACTAAATTCAAGAAGGAAGACCAAAGTGTGGATACTTTGTTCCTTCTTAGAATGGGGAACAAAAAGCCATGGAAGGAGTTACAGAGACAAAGTTCTGAGCAGAGACTGAAGGAATGACCATCCAAATACTGCCCAACCTTGGGATTTCATAAACAACCACCAAACCCAGACACTATTGCATGTGCCAAGAAGAGCTTGCTAACAGGACCTGGATATAGCTGTCTCCTGAGAGACTCTGCCAGTGGCTGACTAATACAGAAGTGGATGCTCACAGTCATCCATTAGATGGAGAACAGGGTCCCCAGTGAAGGAGCTAGAGAAAGTACCCAAGGAGCTGAAGAGGTTGGAAGCACCCTAGGAAGAACAACAATATGAACTAACCAGTAACCCCAGAGCTCCCTGGTACTAAACCACCAAACAAAGAAAACACACAGATGGACTCTGTTTCTCTAGCTGCATATGTAGCAGAGGATGGCCTAGTCAGTCATAAATGCGGTGAGAGACCCTTTGTCTTGTGAAAGTTCTATTCCCCAGTATAGGGAAATGCCTGGACCAGAAAGTGGGTATGAATGGGTTGGAGAACAGGGGAAGTAGGGTGAGGATAGGGGATTTTCTTTTGGAGGGGAAACTAGGAAAGGGGATAAACATTGAAAGGTAAGTAAAGAAAATATCTAAGAACAAAAAAATTGTTCTATGCCCACTGTGGTAGCTAATGCTTGTAGAAAGTAGTTTTGGGATGTCACACCCCACCTCACCTTGCAGCTCACAGGAAGGAGAAGCAGGTGGATCTCTTCAAGTTTAAGATCTGCCTGAACCCTGGATGTTTTTCATATCCCCCCACCACTTCTGTTTTCTTTGTGGTCTTCTAACCTTAGGGTCCTGAGACTTTGGTGTCCACTGAGACTTCAGTTCTACCAGTGTTTCCTCTGAGGTGTTATTGACTTTATAACCTCTGGAATTTTTAGTGCCAATGCCCTTTTTGTGGTCCAATAATTGGCATGGTCTCCAGGGAACTATACATTCTGCCAACATTTTGGGCGGGAATAAAGAGCCCAGAGAATGTAGTGTAGTTTATAATTATTAGGTTGTCTTATAAGGGATTTGGCAGATATAGGCTTACTTCTTACCTGGGGTCCATGGAGCATATGGGGCCTTCAGAAAATCAGGCAGAATTCTGGCCCAGAAATTAGAGCCCTGGTGATGGGGAGTTCACTGTTATTGAATGATTGATTGATTGATTGATTGATTGATTTGGATGCTTTTCGTTTGGTTTTATTTTATTTGAATTTGCCAGTACAGGGAATTGAACCTAGTCCTCACTCACATAAGCTAGACAAGAGTTTACCACTGAACTACATCTCCAGCTTTCGTGCCTTTTAAATGATGCAGGAAGGTTTCAGTTTCCTCCTTTGCATGTGGAAGTATTTGCAGTCAGGTTTCTGTGGTTTGTGCTTATTGCCAAGAGCTCTGCTCGCACACCGCATCCAAGCACCCTGAGGGACGCGCATCTCTCCACCGCTATGCCGCATCTACAGTCAACGCTAGGAAGGAATACAGAGGGGGGCCCCCGAGGCTGCTCCTAGCCACCTGCAATCTGGCGTCCTTCCTCCATGCACACTTGGAAGCTGTTTCTCCGATGAGGTGGTGAGAGGCACTGCGCCACGCCCCCTCGCGCGCCACCGGGTTCTTAGAGTGCTACCTGCCCGGCGTTCAGGCAGGCGGGCGCGCCATCTGCTGTCCAACACGAGTAAGCAACGCGAATGAAACGTTGCTCTACAATTCAACTTGGATCTTCTCTGCAGCTCTTCCCTTGACTCTCAGTTGGGGAAATGTTCTGGAATTCTAGGTTAAGGGTACTTAACTTGGGATCTGTGTGTTAGCTTCAACAAGTCTAGGAACCCTCCAAATACTATTCAGAGTGGGATATTTTTCTGGAAAAGAGGTAGTTTTTCTGAGTCTGACTAATAATGCTATCTATGAATTGTAGATACACACACACACAAAATCTCTTGAGCAATATTGCTAGGGTATCTGGTAGATGCATATTCAACTTTCCAGATTTTGCCTGACTGTTTCTAGTCTTGCATTGGTTCACCTTGCAATGGTTTGTTGGTCTTTGCTTATCTTCCCTTGTTCTGATTTTGTAGAGAGAAAAGTGCCAAAGTAGTTCTTATGATATTCGGGCTGCTTCTTAGCACTTCTGCATACTTGCACTGGTTTGGCAGAGCCTCTTGTTTTTCTGGATCTAACTGCAGATAACGATTTATTTTTAGTGTTTGATGATTGGACAGACTTCCACTAACATTTTATATCTAACGTTTTGTACTGGACTGCTGATATCCTGACAATGTTATTTAGAATCATGCAAAGAACTACTTTCAAACAGGTATAAAACCTCTGATTTCCTATGAACCTTACTTTCCATAAATCTCTGGTAGTTAGGCTAAAAGTGAGGTGGAAGTGATTAAGAACCCTCATTAATGGAGGTTCTGAAAAATCTAAGCATACAGTTGGTGCTCAAGTTTACTTAGGTATAATGGGCAACTCTTTCTAATGTAGTAGAGGAAAAAGCAGGTTTTGTTGGGTTGGGAATGTTGTTTAAGGAGGTTGAAAAATAGAAGATGCCGATGCGGATATCCTGCCTTCATCTCAGACTTTTACTTCATAGAATTCATGTATACAATTTTGAAAAAGATTGGGAGTAAGCTGAAAACTCAGAAAGTTCTCTCAATTCTCCTGTGTTATAAAGGTTTGCAAGTTGTCTATGCATGTAGAGAATTTGCAGATAGAGGTACTGAAAGACCTATGAAGTGAGGACTCCCCCACATTCTAAATCAGGAGAGGAGACACCCCAAATCACTCACAGGAAATGGCCTTGATACAAACCGCAAGAGGACTTTTTATTCCCGGTGTGCTCTGAGGCCCACAGTTGTACACCATGCAGGGCTAGAGGACCATGGATCCCGAGTAGCTGGAGAAGGGGGTATTTAAGGGAAAAATCCCCACAACCCAAGGCGGTGGGGAGGGCATTATTGGAAAATACAAAAAATACTAGTTTAGAGTCACAAGGAAGTGGAAGTCACAAGGAAAAATACTTGGTAATTGTGTTGTTATTTCTCAAGACAGCTTCTATGAACCTCTAACAATAGCACATTTACATAGCAGGTTCCAGCAATGGTCAGGGTGACCTTTTTTTGAACAAACACTCCATGAACCCAGGTAGCAGGTGAGTGGAGAAATGTTGCTATCTCTTTTATGATTAGCATTCCTTGGAACATTGAGTCACAAAGGTCACATTCTCAAGTCTGGGCCTAAAGGCCTAGTCTGTTGGTTTTTATTTTACATTTTCTCATTCCCCACTTCTACTTGTTAGTAGTTCTAATCTTAGAACTAGACACTATCTTCTTCCTGACACACTTGATCCTTTAGAGCATGGTACTTTTGTCTCAAAGCTAAACGCTGCACTGCACTAATTCTGAACACTGAACTCTCCTCATCTCCCTCCACCCCACAGGATGTTCCCTCACTGCCTCTGCTGGGCTGTTTCCTGGCTCTCAATCTACCTCCTGAAGCTTTGGTGTCCTCACTCCTGGCAAATTCGCTCCTGGGGTGGCATCACCTCATGAAGGACTGTAAATTAGCCAGAGGCCCTGGCTCTGAACAAAAGTTCCCACCATGTAAACGTCTTTACTGCCTGTTGGATGTAAAAGCTATCAGATTTGCGAAATCAATGGGCCAGTATGCCATCACATGCTTGTAATCCCAAACTCCAGATTGGAACAGAGTGATCCTAGTTCATATCAGCCAGTACTGCAAACCAGTGAGCCTATTTTTAAAATAAAGCGACCCTCTCCTACAAAGAAGTGCTTTACATAGTGGTACATTTTTAAAAACCACACAAATTGCACAGTAATGGAAGGATATTAGAATCCAGTTTACCATTGGGACAATGGCATTATGGCTTCTGTATCACAGAACATAGAAGGAGGAGACAAGTGAATCTCAGGGAATTTGAGACTATCCTGGACTACTTAGTCAGCCCCAAGACAGTGTTAAGTACACAGTGAGACCCTGTCTTAAAATAAAATAATGAATCCAAAATAAAATTGACAGAAATCAATAGGGAAAAGATTTCTCCTTGGCTACATATCAAGATCAAGGATAACATGGGCCACATGATATACTGTCTTTAAAAATCAAATTAGCACCGCATAGAACCCTATGATTGCAATACCAGCTCTTGTGTGGTAGAAGTAAGATTAACAGAAGTACTAGGGTATCCCTTGGCTACATAGAAAATTCTAGGCTGGGGCTGGTGAGATGGCTCAATGTTTCAGAACATGGGTTCCTCTTCCAGAGTCTCCAGTTCAGTCCCCAGCACCAACATGGCTACTCACAACTCTGTATGATTCGCATGGGGTTGACACACTCAAACATATATATTCATGCCAAACACCAATGTGAATAAAATATAAATGAATGAAATTTTAAATAAGGAAATTCTAGGTCACCATAGGCTATATGGGATTGAAGAAGGCAATAAAGAAGGCTGGCAATAGGTATAGACACCTGCTGCCAAACTTATGACCTGAGTCCATTCCCTGGGATCCACATAGAACAAGGAGAGTACAGACTCCCCAAAACTCAACTCTTACCTCCTCATATGTACACACACACACACACACACACACTCACACACACACATACAAACACACACACATACAAACACACACACACACACACACACACACACACACACACACACACACACACACAAACACAGTTTTAAATGTCAAAAGTAACAATAGCAATAACCAAACAACAATAAAACCTGTAAATTAAGTAGGGGCAAAAAGCTGAATAAAATATTAGTTTGTTAGTGATAATGTCTGTCAACCTGACCTGGAACCCATGAGCCTCTTTTTTTCTGATTCCACAATTCTCAGATGATTGGCTTATGACACCATGTTTACTTTAAAAATAACAATCTGCCTGTTTTCATTTCCTCTCTCTCTCTCTCTCTCTCTCTCTCTCTCTCTCTCTCTCTCTCTCTCTCTCTCTCTCTCATCACACACACACACACACACACACACACCTAATGCCCTCAGTTTCACTCACCCTCGAAGCTACAGTATCTTGATAAAAACAACTCCACTTTCTAATGTCCAAGACAAACTGTTGAGTTGTCTTTGCCACATCTATCTCTCAGGCCACATCTAATTCTCTTGATGCCACCCTCAAATAAGTCAAACTTCCACTACTTCCTCACATTTCATGTTACCATATAGCTGTCACTACAGATCTGAGCCCCAGGCTTCTCTGGGGTTTAAGGTCTTCTGTGTCCCCTTGCAGTACCTATAACTACAATCTATTCTCAACACAACAACCAAAACAGAAATGAGGACACTGAGACAAACAGACATGTTCTCATGCTTTTAATACATAAATCCTGATCCTATACAGTCATCTCCTCTCTTTCTACAGTCCCTGGAGTGTGCCTAGGGCTGACCCCTCTTACACTATCATAGGGGAAAAGAAACAACTCTCTACAGGATACAGCCAGGGACTCTCCAGGGCAAACAGGCCACTAAGCTGAATCTTACACAAGAAATGTCCTTAAGATTCTTCAAGAAAAAGAATCTTCACAGCTAACCCATATGATCACTGCCCCAAAAATGCTGTGGTTGTCTCTGTTGATAGGCAGCCTGTGTTCATTGTAATTGCCAAGACTCTTTTCATCAATTACTGACTTGTTTTTTTTTAGATTTATTACTTTTATTAGATGTTTTATTTTACATTTCAAATGTTATCCCCTTCCCTAGATTCCTCTCTGAAAATCACCTGTATTCTCCCCCTTCCCTCTGCTTCCCAACCCACCCACTCCCACTTCCTGGCCCTGGCATTCCACTATACTGGTGCCTAGAATACTTGCAAGTCCAAAAGGCCTCTCCTCTGACTGATGGATGACTAGGTCACCCTCTGCTAAATATGCAGCTAGAGACACGAGCTCTGGGGGTACTGGTTAATTCATATTGTTGTTTCTCCTATAGGGCTGAAGACCCCTTTAGCTCCTTTGGTACTTTCTCTAGCTCCTGCATTGGGGACACTGTGTTCCATTCAATAGATGCATGTGAGCATCCACTTCTGTATTTTCCAGGCACTGGCATAGCCTCACAGGAGACAGCTATATCAGGATCCTGTCAGCAAAATCTTGCTGGTATATGCAATAGTGTCTGGTTTGGTGGTTGTTTATGGTATGGATCCCCGGGTGGGGAAATCTCTGGATGGTCCTTACTTCAGTCTCACCTCTGAATTTTGTCTCTGTAACTCCTTCCATAGGAATGGTGTTCCCCCTTCTAAGAAGGGACGAAGTAGCCACACTTTGGTTTTCCTTCCTTCAGCAATTATAAACAATGAATTTATGAAATTCTTAGACAAATGGATGGATCTGGAGTATATCATCCTGAGTGAGGTAACCCAATCACAAAAGAACACACATGATATGCACTCACTGACAAAGGGTATTAGCCCAGAAACTTAGACTACCCAAAATACAATTTGCAAAACTCATACCTAAATCACACAAATATCCAGCGAAGAAAGAGAACTTCCAACCAACATCCTTTATGAATATCGATGCAAAAATACTTAATGAAATTCTCACAATCTGAATCCAAGAAAAAATCAACATGATCATTAACCATGATCATGTAGGTTTCATCCAAGTGGTGCAGAGATGGTTCAATATATGGAAATCCATCGATGTAATCCACTACAAAAACTCAAACAAAAATACCACGTGGTCATTTCACTAGATGCTGAGAAAGCATTTGACAAAATTCAGCATCCCTTCATGTTAAAAGTCTTGGAAAAATCAGGAATATAAGACCCGTACCTAAACATAGTAAAAAAAAAAAAAAAAAAAAGTACAGCAAGCTAGTAGCCCAAATCAAACTAAATGGAGAGAAACTTGATGCAATCCCACTAAAACGAGGGACTAGACAAAGCTGCCCATTCTCTCTCTCCTATCTAGTCAATACAGTATTTG
Organism: Mus musculus; assembly: GCF_000001635.26. Lineage (NCBI taxonomy): Eukaryota > Metazoa > Chordata > Mammalia > Rodentia > Muridae > Mus > Mus musculus. The sequence continues at coordinate 121,850,109 of NC_000070.6, read as the reverse complement.
AAGTCCTAGCCATAGAAATAAGACAACAGAGGAGGTCAAAGGGATGCACATAGGAAAGGAAGAAGTAAGAATATCACTACCTCCTGTACTTTTTAAATTCTTTTTTTATTGGATATTTTCTTTATTTACATTACAAATGCTGTACCCTTTCCTGGTTGCCTTCTGAAAACCCCTATCCCATTCCCCTCTCCCTGCTTCTATGAGGGTGTTCCCCCACCCATCCACCTACTCCTGCCTTCCCACCCTCAAAATGCCCCTACTGGGACATCCCTTGATCCTTTACAGGACAAAGGGCTTTTCCCATTGATGGGATGGAACACGACCATCCTCTGTCACATGTACAGCTGGACTCATGGGTCTCTCCATCTGTACTCCTTAGTTGGTGGCTTAGTCCCTGTGATCTCTGGGGAGTGTGGTTTGTTGATACTGTTCTTCCTGTGGGGCTTCTACCTATTTACCTGTGTTATCCTGTACTTTTTGTTAATTAGGTATTTTCTTCATTTACATTTCTAATGCTATCCCAAAAGTCCCCCAGGCCCTCCACCCCTACTCCACTACCCACCCACTCTCTCTTCTTGGCCCTGGCGTTCCCCCTGTACTGAGGCATATAAAGTTTGCAAGACCAAGGGGCCTCTCTTCCCAGTGATGGCCAACTAGGCCATCTTCTGATACCTATTTACCTGTGTTATCCTGTACTTCTTTTTTTTTTCTTTTTTTTTCCATTTTTTATTAGGTATTTAACTCATTTACATTTCCAATGCTATACCAAAAGTCCCCCATATCCACCCACCCCCACTCCCCTGCCCACCCACTCCCCCTTTTTGGCCCTGGTGTTCCCCTGTACTGGGGCATATAAAGTTTGCAAGTCCAATGGACCTCTCTTTCCTGTGATGGCCGACTAGGCCATCTTTTGATATATATGCAGCTAGAGTCAAGAGCTCCGGGGTACTGGTTAGTTCATAATGTTGTTCCACCTATAGGGTTGCAGATCCCTTTAGCTCCTTGGCTACTTTCTCTAGCTCCTCCATTGGGAGCCCTATGATCCATCCAATAGCTGACTGTGAGCATCCACTTCTGTGTTTGCTAGGCCCCGGCATAGTCTCACAAGAGACAGCTACATCTGGGTCCTTTCAATAAAATCTTGCTAGTGTATGCAATGGTGTCAGCGTTTGGATGCTGATTATGGGGTGGATCCCTGGATATGGCAGTCTCTACATGGTCCATCCTTTCATCTCAGCTCCAAACTTTGTCTCTGTAACTCCTTCCATGGGTGTTTTGTTCCCAAATCTAAGGAGGGGCATAGTGTCCACACTTCAGTCTTCATTCTTCTTGAGTTTCATGTGTTCATAGCAGCCTTATTTATAATAGCCAGAAGCTGGAAAGAACCTAGATGCCCCTCAACAGAGGAATGGATACAGAAAATGTGGTACATCTACACAATGGAGTACTATTCAGCTATTAAAAAGAATGAATTTATGAAATTCCTAGCCAAATGGATGGACCTGGAGGTTATCATCCTGAGTGAGGTAACACATTCACAAAGAAACTCACACAATATGTATTCACTGATAAGTGGATATTATCCTGTACTTCTTAAGGGAGTTATTTATGTCATCCTTAAAGTCCTTTATCATCATCATGAGATGTGATTTTGATCCAGAATCTTGGTTTTCTAGTGTGTTGGGGTATACAGAGTTTGTTGTTGTGGGAGAACTGGGTTCTGATGATGGCAAGAAGCCTTAGTTTCTTTTGCTTATGTTCTTGTGCTTGCCTCTCACCATTAGGTTATCTTTGGTGTTAGCTGGTCTTCCTGTCTCTGACTATGGCTCGTCCCTAATGTGAGCCTGTGAATCTATGATTTTAGGTAGGTCAGCACTCTTGGGAGAATTGCTTTCTCGAGGCAGAATTTGGGCACTGAGAGCCATGGCTCAGGATCAACTCTGGGTACTGATGGAATCCAGAAGGATCCTGTGTCTTGTGGGCTTTGGGCTGGTATGACTTGAGCCAAGTATTGGAGCAGTAGTCATGGTCTTACCTGTGATCTTAGGTATGTTAGCATTCCTGGGAGACTAGTTCTCTCTGGGAAGGATTTGGGTGTGGAGAACTGTGGCATAAAATTAGTTCTGGAGTAGAGATGATTTTTTTCATTTTTTCTGGATATTTTATTTATTTACATTTAAAATGTTATCCCTTTACCAGTTTCCCATCCACAACCCCCTATCCCATGCATATCTATCTTCCACAGACCCTTTTTCTTCTAAGGACAGCATGATGTTGGAAAGATTGTTGTCTTTCTGGACATGACCTAATGTCTCCTATGGACACACAATGAAATGAAAATGTTTGGTGGTTAAAGCAGCTGCCAAAATCCTGAGTTAAATCCTGGGAACTATAAAATTTGTGAGGCAGTAGGGGTGAGAAGTTAGAGCACATTATTAGGAGAAGGGATATTCCTAGAGTTTCAGAGAGACTTAGGATCCTATCCTAGAGAGGTTTGAGAACAGAGCAAATGAGGGAGTCCTGAAGTAGTCTCCCAGATAGAAGATGAACATCATCTCAAGGATCAGAAGATAGCCTGATGTTGAAGTCTACAAGGAAGAGAAGAAATAACTTTATATTTTTCTAGGGCCAAATAGGGGGAGAAAACTAAGGCTGAAGAGAGGGAGAAAGGGAAATAAAGAGAGAAAAGAGGAACTTATAGTAGAATGATAAGGGAACAATTTAAGGGAAATGCTCAAGATGGGTTTTGAGAGTTTTACATGCAAGGACAGGTGAAGTCAGGAGGAGCAGGTCCTCAGACTCAGACAATTAGCATTCTTTAGTGCAGAGGACTCATCAAGGAAGGCTGAGTAGGAGAAAGTAGGAGAGGTTCAGAGGAATGGCGAGACTAACTCAGGTAAACCTCAGGTAGGACCTATGAGTCAGCTGTGGATGCACTGCTGCTGTACATTCTTCCTGGGTTGCAAGATGGTCCCCTGCTCCAAGCTCCTGCCCCAAGATTATGTGCCACATTAGGAAATCATTAGGGAAAATGTCAGGAGACAGGATTCAAAGTGCAGGTGGGTTTATTTAGGAGAACCCGGGAAGAGCTTACACAAAGCAAGCATGCCTCTCTTACATGGTCTTACAAGGTCTCTTAAAAACCTTTCCTAAACTAGGAGGAGTGAGATAAAAGAAGTGCCTATGTGAAGGAGCAAGAGACTATGCATTTCTTTGCAGGCAGGTTTGGTCTTTCACAATTTGATTGTGTCTTCATAGTTCAAAATGCATGCAGAGCACTGCTGTGTTCACGATGTCTGCACATGCCCTGGGTTTGTCTTAGGACCATTCCCTCGAATTTCCAAAACTGGGACACCTTGCTTCAGGACTCATCAAGAGCAGTTAGAGCCATCTCTATTTCCAACCCCTTCCCTACCTTCCAAATTTACCCACTAGGTTATTTTGGGGATATCTGGCTGTCCTAGAACTTACATTGTAGACCAGGCTGCCCTCAAATTAAAATACCTACTCATGTTGCCATCCAAATATTGGGATTAAAGGCAGATATCATTACACCAAGCTTCTGCCATTCTGATCAAACTCTTGCATCAAGATCTGCATTTACATAGTACATTTTTAAACACCAGTTGGTTGCTTGGTTTTTTTATATCTTTTTTTTCTTTTTTCTTCATTTTTGCTGATATATTATGTATGCCAGGCTAGCTTCAAATTCACTTCACAGCCTATGTTGATCCTGAACTTCACATGCTACTTCCTCCATCTCCCAAATTCAAGAATTAAAGACACAAAATATCAGAGCCAACTTATAAGCTTCTTCTCTTTATTTGAAAAGTTTTTATGGGTCACAATAAGTCATTTTGCTTTAAAATGTTCTGATCAATGGGAGAGGAGGTGGGAGAGTTAGGATAGGATTGAGTGTGAATGTGGGTGCCAGTACACATGTGTGGAGGTCAAAGACAAGTTTCTAGACTTGGACTCTCCTTCCACCATGGTCCTGAGAGTCCACATCTGCTGGTCAGATTTGACTGGCAAACATTTTTTATGCATTAATCCATTTAACAAAAATGAAACTGAGAAATATTAACAAGGATGAAAGTAAATACAAGAGATATTCACTCTATTATTCTGTTTTCTATTTATAATTTCCCTATAATAAACATTAAAGTAAACAGAATTAGTGTATACACTGGAGACTTTTGAATGCGTCTACCCTGTTCCTATCCTGAACTTCAGACATGTATGTCCTGAAATACAGTTCTATTTGCCATCTCAAGGAGTGTACTTACAAATTAAGTCTATGTCAAGTCATTCACACTACAGTCAAATTGCTTACTTTAACAAACCAATACACAAAGTGTATTCCTCTCTGGTGTCTCTGTCTCTCTAAATATCAACAATTCAGGAAGTTGCTCATACTAATAAATTGGGAGTTATCCTTGGCTCCTCTATTTTTGCATCCCACTACATGAACAAATGCATCCTGACTTTGACCCCTTGTCACCACCTTGCTAAAGGAACCTTCCCTGCGATTTTTACCCTGAGGTTTTACAAAAGCCTTCGCATTGATCTCCTCAATTATATTCTTGACTCCTCCATTATTGGCTAGTGTAGTTCATTAAAGAACATCACCAGGGTTGAGGAGATGGTACAGCATGTAGCACCTTCTGGCTACAGGGACAACTTGAGTTCAGTCCTTGAGTAACATAAAAGAAATACACAACTCACTTGCCTAAATTGTCCCTTGACTGCCACAAAGAAACCACATTCAAGTGTGAACACATACATGCATACAAACATACATATATATGTACATTCAAACATACATAATGAAAATTATATTCAGGACAGGAAACATGGCTTAATAATCTGGTGTGAACTACTCTTGCAGAGAACCCTAGGTATGATTCTGTCATGTATACCGGATAGTTCAAAGATACCTGATCTCCAGTTCCAGGTGAATTGACTCCTTCTTCTGGCCTCCCTGGCACCTCTCTCTCCCTGGCACATGCTCTCTCTGTCTCTGTCTCTGTCTCTCTGTCTCTGTCTCTGTCTCTGTCTCTCTGTCTCTCTGTCTCTCTGTCTCTCTGTCTTTCTGTCTCTGTCTCTGTCTCTGTCTCTGTCTCTCTCTCTCTCTCATTCTCTAATTACTATGTACCATATGCCTGGAATCACCTTATTTCAATTAAATCATGTTAGTTAAGTTGGAGAGAGAAATTTCCACCTAATTTGCCTGTACCACAGAGCTTTGCAATACCAACGAACTTCCTACTTCCTCCTTAGTGGAAATTAGATTCTTACCATGTGCACAAATGAAAATCCACATGTGCTGTTCATTGGTATACATATCAAACTAGTAAGTTTTTTTTTAAATGAGTGGGTGCTGGTTGTAATCACACATGGTTTTAATCCAGCACCCACAAGGCTGAAACAGGTGTGATATTGGTCTTTGAGGCCAGCCTGGGATACAAGGCAAGACTTTATCCCAATGAGAAAAAAAATTCAACATATTAGGTGGATCCGGTTAGAAATGAGAACAATGGATATTAGAAAGTGAATGTTGGGCCTGGAAGAGTGCTTAGCAGTGGAGAACTGGCACTGTTAACTTAGTTACATTCCACAGGTCTTCAGCTCAATTCTAAGCATGGACTTGGTAGCTCACAAGTATCTGTAACTCCAATTTCTGGAAATCAGAAATTTTCCTAGCGATACATACAGCAAATGAACACCGATATACATAAAATCATTAGACAAATTCTTAAAAAACAGAAGTTAACTTACAAGGTCGTTCTTAATTTTAAGATTGTGGAAGGTACTGGGCATTCTTCAACTTCAGCAAAACAGTTTAAATCAGACAAATATGGTTGTTAGCTCAGACTGTCATATTAGAATGTATAAACAGTCACCTAACAGAGTAAGCTATTTAAGACACTGAGTCCCCAAACCAGTGTTACTATATCTTCCTCCCAAAAGGCTGAACAAAAATCTTATTTTATAGAATATAAATTGAGAAGTAAGAACGATGATGGCTCAGTTAGTGAAGTGTTTTCACTCAAGCATAACAAACTGAGTGTGGACTGCATGTTCTCCTTTTTAAAATATAAAATCTTCAACCATAGCAGGAATCTGAGCAGCTATGGCCAATAATATCAGTACTGGGCTGTTGATACAGAAAGGTCTATGGGGCCTGTCAGTAAAGCAGTCGAATCAAGAATATGCTTCAAGTTCATTGGGAGACTTTTCTTGTCTTCATCATCATTATCATCGTCATCATCATCATCGTCATTGTCATCATCATCACCGAATTGTCCTGCAGGCACACACTAAGTAAATAAATATAGTCTAAAAATTTTATATATATATATGTGTGTGTGTGTGTGTGTGTGTGTGTGTGTGTGTGTGTGTGTGTGTGTGAGTGTTTGTATGTATGTATGTATATGTATGTATATATGTGTGTATATACACATATATATTTTATTAGATATTTTCTTTATTTACACTTTTATATACATACTATATATATATATATATATATATATATATATATATATATATATATATATATATATATGGATGTACCATCCCATGACTTTAATCTGTACACACATAGACAGAGTCAGGCCTGGAATAAATAACCAATTCCAGAACAGAAATGACCACACAGAGAAACTCTGTATGGAAAACAAAATGAAGAAACAAACAAAAAACAAAAAGACTATTTTCATTGATTCATTGATTCATTCATTCATTCATTTAAGGAAAAGAGGGCTGGAGACATAGTTCAGTAGTAGTCAGGAATGATTGCAGCTCTTGCACAGGACTCAACTTCAGTTCCAAGAATCTAAAGCAGGAAACTCACTATCATTTGCAAACTCAGTTTCAGAGGATGTGATGTCCTCCCCTGGCCTCTCTGACCAATATACTTATGCCCACCTACATAGAAGAAAAATAGGAATGTATCCCAAATATTGTCCTCTGACATCTACGTGTACTGACCTACATACACACACACACACACACACACACACACACACACACACACACACACACACACACATTTACAAACACCCACAGGCAAAGGATGAAATTAAATTAAGATCCAAATACCTTTGTCACATCTTAAAGATAATTTCTTTTAATTGATATAAGAGGATTTCAAAATAATTAATGTCAATTTATGTGAATACAAGAAATATCAATTTTATGAAAGTGTTGCCATGAAATAGAATGCTTACACAAATTGGAGTACATCAGAAAATTGAACAAGATTGTGGCCATATGACAACTTCGGCTCCATAGTGAGAGTATCACATTTAGATGATCTGACATACAACATTGTGTTATCCACATCCTAAAAAATCAAGCAGTGAGAAATCAATGGAAGGGATTGTTGGGAACAGGATTTTTCTTCATAAGCTTAGTGATTTAGTTTTATCATGGTATAAATGAGAATTTCTCCCTTTGGCTCACATATTTTTAATGTGGTCCCCTGTTACGATGCAGTTTGGTGATATTACAGGGGTCCAGTTGTGCTGGAAGAGCATATCACTGGGGTGGGCTTGAAGGCCTCACAGCCTTGCCTCACTTCCAGTTTCCTCGCCTGCTACATGTTTGCAGTTGAAGCTTTGCTCTCTTACCTTCCTTCTCCCGGTGATATCACTTTCTGACATGAAGAACTCTTATCACTTTGGAAACATAAGCCCATATGAACTCTACTCAAGTTGCATCTTATTATGGTGTTTTTAATCACAACAACAGAAAAGTAATTCATACAGGTTGAGACCTTCATATGTCCATTAGAATTCATGATCATGATGGCACATGCCTGCAATCCCACCACTCAAGAGTCTGAGTAGGAAGATGACGTTTCAGGTAAGCTTGGATATACAGAAAAATCCTATATCAAAATATAAAATACAATTCAATATGGATATGTTTTGTAAGGGGAAACATTCATATAGCGTTCTCTAATCAACCCCACAGCAAACTCTACAGGGACCAAGTTGGCATCTTACCTCCATCACAGGCTTCTCAATCTCAACAGATGGAACATAAGCTCCAGCTCTATTCATTTGAAACATCATTTTAGTGCCATACATACTTATTGTTTCTCCTGGCCATCAAAAACAAGGATGGAAAATCATGAGTCAAAATATTACTTTTAAAACAAGTATTTAATATTTTACTTTGTGTGTATGGGTGTAGCTAGTCTTTGGGTACTTTGCAGGAAATTATTTCTTCTTCTTCCTTTCCCCCACCATTTCAAACTCCTAACAATAAATATGAAAGGGGAAAAGTACAGAAAGGAAACAGGGTGAATTTATTGATAGATTACTTCCTGCTGATTCCTTAGAGGCAGTTTATCTTCACCATCAGGATTTGTACTTTCTTCTGTTTGTTGTTGCTCCTTTGCACACCAACATGAACAACAGCAACTATTCCCTTTGGCTGTGAGGGCCCCAGCATTTCTATACCCTGTGAAAAGTCCACTGAGTCCAAAATGGCACACCACTGCAAAAACTACCGGCAGCTGAAAAATTACCCCCGTTCTATAAGAGGAGGCAATTCATAGTTATCTGCTATGGATAATCTGAACTAGTCCATATCCCAAACTTGGGATTAAAATTATAACATAGTCATATAATACTTCTATGTTTTCAAAGAAACCAATTTCTCACTACATATAAGTGGTTTTTCTACATGGGTGCCTATGTACCACTTGTGTGCAGTAGCCACAGTGACCAGAAGAGAATCTCAGGTCCACTGGAACTGGAGTAACAAAGAGTTGTAAATTTTCATGTGGTTATTGGGAACTGAACCCAGATCTTCTGTTCTCTAGACTAACAAGCCATCGATCCAGCCCACCAGCAGCAACTTGTAAAATTCAACTTTGCAAAACAATATAATAGAAAGGGATATTAATATTAAAAAGCCTTGTTTATTGCAGCTAAACCACTGTTTCTATAAGAACATAAACATTGTAGGCACAAAAAATATCTGGAATTCATCACATACAGAGGCTTTGGGTCTTGGCAGAGTGTCTGATGCAGCAATTGCTGGTTTTCCATATGGGAGAGCAAAGTGCAAGAGTTTGGTCAGAACCAAACTCCAATGTACTGGGAGACGTATACACTGCAGGACAACTCTATTGACTTCACCCTTGATTTTCAATTAATGTTTGTCCATTTTGTGTTCTGAATACTGTTGCCACATTTGACTCAAGTTCCACATTCAGTTCCAGATAACCCCATGGGATCTCAACACACAATATAGGAACCTGGAAGCTAGATGATGAGGCCAGTCTCCAGTATAAAGAACAATATTTGTAAAACATGTATATGAGTTCAATATCCATAAGATATGGAAAACTTTACAACCTAGCAAAACAAATAGTATAATTCAGAAATAGGACTCTTATTGGTTTTGTTTCAGAAGTGTATACATAGATTGATTTTTGTATATTGAAACATCATTGTAACCTTGGCATAAAGCCTACATGATCTTGAGGAATGATAGTTTTGAGGTGTGCTTGGATTCGTTTTACAAGTATTTTATTGAGTATTTTTGCATCATAAGTGAAATTGTCCTGAATTTCTCTCTCTCTCTCTCTCTCTCTCTCTCTCTCTCTCTCTCTCTCTCCCTCTCCCTCTCCCTCTCCCTCTCCCTCTCCCTCTCCCTCTCCCTCTCCCTCTCCCTCTCCCTCTCCCTCTCCCTCTCCCTCTCCCCCCTCTCTCTCCCCCCTCTCTCTTTTGTTGAGTCTTTGTATGGTTTAGGTATCACAGTAACTGTGGCTTCATAGAATGAATTAGGTGGTGTTCCTTCTGTTTCTATTTTTTAGAATAGTTTGAGGAGTATTGGTATTAGCTATCCCTTGACAGTCTAGTAGAATGTTACACTAAAACCATATGGCCTCGGGCTTTTCTTGGTTGGGAGATTTTTGATTTCCATAAAATGTATGGAATGTTTTAAGATAGTTTACCTGATTTTTTTTCTATTTTTATTAATTAGGTATTTACTTTATTTACATTTCAAATGCTATCCCGAAAGTCCCCTATACCTTCCCCCACCCTGCTCCCCTACCGACCTATTCCCAGTTCTTGGCCCTGGTGCTCCCCTGTACTGGGCCATATGAAGTTTCCAAGACCAAGGGGATTCTCTTCCCAATGATGGCCGACTAGGCCATGTTCTGCTACATATGCAGCTAGAGACACGAGCTCTGGGGGTACTGGTTAGTTCATATTGTTGATCTACCTATAGGGTTGCAGACCCCTTCAGCTCATTGGGTACTTTCTCTAGCTCCTCCATGGGGGGCCATGTGTTCCATCCAATAGCTGACTGTGAGCATCCACTTCTGTGTTTGCCAGACACTGGCATAGCCTCATAAGAGACAGCTATATTAGGGTCCTTTCAGCAAAATCTTGTTGGCATATGCAATAGTGTCTGGGTTTGGTGCCTGATTATGGGATGGACCCCCAGGTGGGGCACTCTCTGGATGGCCCATTCTTTCATCTCAGCTCCAAAGGTTGTCTCTGTAACTCCTTCCATGGGTGTTTTGTTACCAATTATAAGACAAGGCAAAGTGTCCATACTTTGGTCTTCATTCTTCTTGAGTTTCATGTGTTTTGCAAATTGTATCTTGGGTATTCTAAGTTTCTTGGCTAATATCCACTTATCAGTGAGGGCATATCATGTGAGTTCTTTTGTGATTGGGTTACCTAACTCAGGATTATACCCTCCAGATCCATCCATTTGCCAAAGAATTTCAGAAATTCATTGTTTTTAATAGCTGAGTAGTATTCCATTGTGTAAATGTACCATATTTTCTGTATCCATTCCTCTGTTGAGGGACATCTGGGTTCTTTCCAGCTTCTGGCTATTATAAATAAGACTGCTATGTACATAGTAGTTTATCTGATCTTAATTTAAATTTGGTTCCTGGAATCTGTCTAGAAAATCATCCATTTTATTGAGATTTTTCAGTTTTGTTAAGAATTGGTTTTGTAGTATGTTCTGTTGACTTTTTAAATTTCCTCAATTTTATTGTTATGTTTCACTTTTGCTTTCTAATTAAGACTGTTTGTGTTTGATTGGGAAAGGATCTTTACCTATCCCAAATCAGATAGGGGACTAATATCCAATATATATAAAGAACTCAAGAAGGTGGACTCCAGAAAACCAAATAACCCCATTAAAAAATGGGGCTCAGAGCTGAACAAAGAATTCTCACCTGAGGAATACCGAATGGCAGAGAAGGACCTAAAACAATGCTCAACATCCTCAATCATCAGGGAAATGCAAATCAAAACAACCCTGAGATTCCACCTCACACCAGTCACAATGGCTGATAAAAAATTCAGGTGACAGGAGATGCTGGTGAGGATGTGAAGAAAGAGGAACACTCCTCCATTGTTGGTGGGATTGCAAGCTTGTACAACCACTCTGGAAATCAATCTGGCGGTTCCTCAGAAAATTGGACATAGTACTACCGGAGGATCCCGCAATACCTCTACTGGGCGTATATCCAGAAGATGACACAACCGGTAAGAAGGACACATGATCCACTATGTTTATAGCAGCCTTATTTATAATAGCCAGAAGCTGGAAAGAACCCAGATGCCCCTCAACAGAGGAATGGATACAGAAAATGTGGTACATTTACACAATGGAGTACTACTCAGCTATTAAAAAGAAAGAATTTATGAAATTCCTAGGCATTGGAGGGCATCATCCTGAGTGAGGTAACCCAATTACAAAGGATCTCACACAATATGTATTCATTGATAAGTGGATATTAGCCCAGAAACTTAGGATACCCAAGATATAAGATCAATTTGCTAAACGCATGAAACTCAAGAAGAATGAAGACCAAAGTGTGGACACTTTGCCCCTTCTTAGAATTGGGAACAAAACACCCATGGAAGGAGTTACAGGGACAAAGTTTGGAGCTGTGATGCAAGGATGGACCATCTAGTGATTTCCATATGCAGGGATCCATCCCATAATCAGCTTCCAAACGCTGACACCATTGCATACACTAGCAATATTTTGCTGAAAGGACCCAGATATAGCTGTCTCTTGTTAGACTATGTCGGGGCCTAGCAAACACAGAAGTGGATGCTCACATTCAGCTATTGGATGGATCACAGAGCCCCCAATTGAGGAGCTAGACAAAGTAACCAAGGAGCTAAAGGGAACTGCAACCCTATAGGTGGAACAATATGAACTAACCAGTACCCCTGAGCTCTTGTCTCTAGCTATATATGTATCAAAGATGTCCTAGTTGGCCATCACTGGAAAGAGAGCCCCATTGGACTTGCAAACTTTATATGCACGCCAGGGCCGAAAAGGGGGAGTGGGTGGGTAGGGGAGGGGGTGGGTATGGGGGAGTTTTGGGATAGCATTAGAAATGTAAATGAGGAAAATACCTAATAAAATTTTTAAAAAAATAAAAAATAAAAAATATAAAGAGAGGGGTGGAGGGAGGAAGGAACGAAGGAACAAACTGTTAAGAGAATGAATGTAGAGGGTGGCCTAGTGGGCCATCAATGGTAGGTGAGGCCCTTGGTCTTGTAAAGATCATATGCCCCAGTACAGGGGAATGCCAGGGCCAGGAAGCTGGAGTGGGAGGGTTAGGGAGCAGGGCGGGAGGGGGGATATAGAGGGCTTTGGGGATAGCATTTGAAATGTAAACGAAGAAAATATCTAAGAAAAAAGAAAAAAAAGAGAAAAAGAAAGAATGTTTGTGTTTGTGCGTTTGTTGGGAAGACTGAAAAAAACATTGAAGTCGTTAAGAGTTTATATGGCATCTGGACTGCAGAGGCACATGCCTTTAACAGGTGACTATCTGTGACTCAAGGCCAGCCTAGGTTACAAACTGAGTGCAAGAACAACCAAAAATGTTACAAAGAAAAAAACCACAGACAAAGAAAAAAAAGAATGTGTATTGATTTTACAGAGGACCCAAATCCATCTACTGAGGTTTGGTGACTCACAACAAACTATCTGTAACTCCAACTCTGGTGGTTCAATTATTTCTTCTATACTCTGTAGGAACCTGCACACAAGACATTCACACATATACATATACATAAATTAATTTCATTAAACTTGTTTTCAGTGTGTTTTTGTGTGTGTTTGTGTATGTAGCCTTCATTGATCTGTGAACAGTATCTATGTACCTGCTGCCTAAAAGGTCAAAGAGAGTATGCTGAATCCTCTGAAGGTGAAGGCACATACAGTTGTTAGTTTGACTGTGGGAATTGGAAACCCAACCTGCATTCTTTCCAAGAGCATCTATACTCATAACCACTCAGTCATCTCTCTGGCCTCCTTAAAAGATGTGGTATATTTACACAATGGAGTACTACTCACTATAAAAAAGAATGAATTTATGAAATTCCTAGGCAAATGGTTGGACCTGGAGGGCATTATCCTGAGTGAGGTAACCCAATCACAAAAGAACCCACATGATATGTACTCACTGATAAGTGGATATTAGCCCAGAAACTTAGGATACCTAAGATATAAGTTACAATTTGCAAAACACATGAAACTCAAGAAGAGTGAAGACCAAAGTGTGGACACTTTGCCCCTTCTTAGAACTGGGAACAAAACACCCATGGAAGGAGTTACAGAGACAAAGTTTGGAGCTAAGACAAAAGGATGGACCATCTAGAGACTGCCATATCCAGGGATCCATCCCATAATCAGCCTCCAAACGCTGACACCATTGCATACACTAGCAAGATTTTGCTGAAAGGACCCAGATATAGCTGTCTATTGTTAGACTATGTCGGGGCCTAGCAAACACTTAAGTGGATGCTCACAGTCAGCTATTGGATGGATCACAGAGCCCCCAATGGAGGAGCTAGAGAAAGTACCCTAGGAGCTAAAGGGATCTGCAACCCTATAGGTGGAACATTATGAACTAACCAGTACCCTGGAGCTCTTGATTCTAGCTGCATATGTATCGAAAGATGGCCTAGTCGGCCATCACTGGAAGGAGAGGCCCACTGGACTTGGAAACTTTATATGCCCCAGTACAGGGGAACGCCAGCGCCAAAATATGGGAGTGGGTGGGTAGGGTAGTGGGGGGGAGGGTGTGGGGGACTTTTGGGATAGCATTGGAAATGTAAATGAGGAAAATAACTAATTAAAAAAAAAGAACTAAAAGAACTCAATCTTCACTTGTCCAAGATGTCTTTTTTCCAACATTCTGGAAGGGAAGGATGGCGGTCTCTTTAACTCAAAGCCAACTTGAGCTACAGGGCTAAAGAGTGAGAACCTGTCTCAAAATAAATAAATAGGGCTTGAGAAATGGATAAGCAGTTAAATTTAATGACTGTTCCTCTCAACATTCACATGGTTGCTCACAACACTCTGTAACTGTAGTTCCGGGAGACCAAACAGCATCCTCTGGCTTATGAGGGCACTGTGTGCACAAGTTTAACAGATATACATGCAGGCAAAACACACTCACAGACAAACTAACAAATGAACCTAAAAAACATCAAAATAAAAGAATAAGGTAATAAAAAGGGTATTAGAAAAGAAAAGTCATGTTACAAGAAGATAGGAAAGGGCCAACAACATCAATGGTCTTTACCAAATTGGAAAGCGAAACAATGAAGTTCTGACTCATACACAGAGAAAACTCAAGAATATGGAGAAATAGAAATACTTGCACCCTAATAGTAGAAATATAACAATACAACACTTGTGGAAATGTATGGCACTGTAGATAGATATTCATGTAGTTTTACACAGGGTTTTATTGTTCTATTTTCACCAAATAAGGCACAAGTGTTCCTATTTCTCCTTCTCCTTGAAGTCTGTACTGATATGAATCAAAACTGTTTTTTTCTTAGATATTTTCTTTATATAAATTTCAAAAGCTACCCGAAATTTCCATATACCCACTTCCCTCCCTGTTCCCCTACACACCCACTCTCAATTCTTGGCCCTGGCATTCCCCCTATACTGGAGGATACAGAGTTTGCAATTCTAAGGGTCCTCTCTTCCTAGTGATGGCTGACTAGGCCATCTTCTGCTACATATGCAGCAAGAGAAATGAGCTCTGGGGGTACTGGTTAGTTCATATTGTTGTTCCACCTATAGGGTTGCAGACCCCTTAAGCCCCTTGGGTGTTTTCTGTAGCTTCTACATTGGGGGCCCTGTGTGCCATCTTATAGATGACTGTGAGCATCCACATCTGTATATGCCAGGCAGTGGCATAGCCTCATATGAGACAGCTATACCAGGGTCCCTTCAGCGAAAATCTTGCGGGCATATGCAATAGTGTCTGGGTTTGTTGGCTGATTATGGACTTGATCCCCAGGTGGGGTAGTCTCTGGATACTGTATACTTTCATGTTAGCTCTAAAGTTTGTCTCTGTAATTCCTTTCATGGATATTTTGTTCCCTATTCTAAGGAGAAATGAAGTATTCACCCATTGGTCAAAAAAAAAAAGCAAGAAAGTAATCCTTCAACAAACCTAAAAGAAGACAGCCACAAGAACTGATTGCAAACTCTAACAACAAAAATAATAGAAAGCAACAATTACTTTTCCTTAATATTTCTTAATATCACTGGATTCAATTCCCCAATAAAAAGACATAGTAACAGACTGGCTATACAAACAGGACCCAAACTTTTGCTGCTTACAGGAAACCTCAGGGAAAAAGTCAGAGGCTACCTCACAGTGAAAGACTGGAAAACAATTTTCCAAGCAAATGGTCTGAAGAAAAAATCAGGAGCAGGCATTCTAATATCTAATAAAATCAAATTCCAACCCAAAGTTATAAAAAAGACAAGGAGAGGCACTTCATACTCATCAAATGTAAAATCTTCCAAGAGGAACTCTCAATTGTGAATATCTATGCTCCAAATGCAAGGGCAGCCACATTCATCAAAGAAACGTTATTAAAGTTCAAAGCACACTTGTACCTCACACAATAACAATGGGGGACTTTAACATACCACTTTCATCAATGGACAGATCGTGGAAACAGAAACTAAACAGAGACACAGTGAAACTAGCAGAAGTTATGAAACAAATGGATTTAACAGATATCTACCGAATATTTTATCCTAAAATAAAATATATACCATCTTCTCAGCACTTCATGGTAACTTCTCCAAAATTGACAATATAATTGGTCTCAAAACAGGCCTCAACAGATACAAAAATATTGAAATTGTCCCATGCATCCTATCAGATCACTATGGACTAAGGCTGATCTTCAATAACAACATAAATAATAAAAAACCAACATTCACATGGAAACTGAACAACACTTTTCTCAATGATACCTTGGTCAAGGAGGAATAAAGAAAGAAATTAAACACTTTTTAGAGTTTAATGAAAATGATGCCACAGCATACCCAAACTTATGGGACACAATGAAAGCATTTCTAAGAGGAAAACTCATAGCTCAGAGTGCCTCACAAAAAAGAAACTAGAGAGAGCACACACACGCTAGCAGCTTGACAACACACCTAAAAGCTCTAGAACAAAAGGAAGTAAATTCACCCAAGAGGAGTAGACGACAAGAAATAATCAAACTCAGGGGCAAAATCAACCAAGTGGAAAGAAAAAGTACTATTCAAAGAATCAACCAAACGAGGAGCGGCTCATTGAGAAAATCAACAACATAGATAAATCTTTAGCCAGACTCACTAGAGGGCACAGGTTCAGCATCCTAATTAACAAAATCAGAAATGAAAAGGAGACATAACAATAGATCCTGAAGAAATCCAAAACACTATCAGATCCTTCTATAAAAGGCTATACTCAAGAAAACTGAAAAACAGGCATGAAATTGACAAATTTCTATACAGATAACAACGTTAAATCGGGATCAGGTTAATGATCTAAACAGTCCTATATCGCCTAACGAAATAGAAGCAGTCATTGATAGTCTCCAACCAAAAGAAAAAAAAAAAAAAAGCCCAGGACCAGATAGGATTAATGCAGAGTTCTATCAGACCTTCAAAGTAGATCTAATTCCAGTACTTCACAAACTATTCCACAAAATAGAAGCAGAAGGTACTCTACTCAATTAATTCTATGAAGTCAAAATTACTCTGATACCTAAACCACAGAAAGACCCAAGAAAGATAGAGAACTTCAAACCAATTTCCCTTATGAATACCGCTGCAAAAAATACTCAATAAAATTCTCGCTAAACTGAATCCAAGAACACATCAAAAAGACCATCCATCCTGACCAAGTAGGTTTCATTCCAGGGACGAAGGGATAGTTTAATATACGGAAACCCATCAACATAATCCACTAAATAAACAAACTCAAAGACAAAATCCACATGATCATCTCGTTAGATGTGGAATAAGCATTTGACAAAATCCAACAGCCATTCATGAAAAAAGCCTTGGAAAGATTAGGAATTAGAGACACATAACTAAACATGATAAAAGCAAACTACAGCAAACCAGTAGCCAACATCAAAGTAAATGGTGAGAAGCTGGAAGCATTCCCACTAAAATCAGGAACTAGACAAAGCTGCTCACTTTCTCCCTACCTATTCAACATTGTACTTGAAGTCCTAGCCAGAGCAATTTGACAACAAAAGGAGATCAAGGGGATACAAATTGGAAAAAATGAAGTCAAAATATCATTTTTGCAGATAATACAATAGTATATATAAGTGACCCTAAAAATTCCACCAGAGAACTCCTAAACCTGATAAACAGCTTTGGTGAAGTAGCTGGATATAAAATTAACTCAAAAAGGTCAATGACCTTTCTCTACACAAAGGATAAACAGGCTGAGAAAGAAATTAGGGAAACAACACCCTTCTCAATATTCACAAATAATATAAAATACCTTGGTGTGACTCTAACTAAGGAAGTGAACGATCTGTATGATAAGAATTTCAAGTCTCAGAAGAAAGAAATTAGAGAAGATCTCAGAAGATGGAAAGATCTCCCATGCTCATGGATTGGCAGGATCAATATAGTAAAAATGGCTATCTTGCTAAAAGCAATCTACAGATTCAATGCAATCCCCATCAAAATTCCAACTCAATTTTTCAACGAATTAAAAAAGGCAATCTGCAAATTCATCTGGAATAACAAAAAACGTAGGATAGCACAAACTCTTCTCAATGATATAAGAACCTCTGGCAGAATCACCATGCCTGAACTAAAGCTGTACTACAGAGCATTTGTGAAAAAAAAAATGCATGGTACATGTATAGCGACAGACAAGTAGACCAATAGAATAGAATTGAAGCTAAAACCATCCAGTGGGAAAAAGAAAGCATTTTCAACAAATGGTACAGGTACAAGTGGAGGTTATCATGAAGAAGAATGTGAATTGATCCATTCTATTTTTATCTAATTAGGTATTTTCTTCATTTACATTTCCAATGCTATCCCAAAATTCCTCCATACCTTCCCTGCCCCCCATTCCCCTACTGACCCACTCCCACTTCTTGGACTGGCATTCCCCTGTACTGAGGCATATAAAGTTTGCATGACCAATGGGCCTCTCTTTCCACTGATGGCTGACTAGGCCATCATCTAATAAATATGCAGCTAGAGACACAAGCCCTGGGGGGTACTGGGAGTTCATATTGTTGGTCCACCTGTAGTGATGAAGATCCCTTCGGCTCCTTTGGTACTTTCTCTAAGTCCTCCATTGGGGGCCCTGTGATCCATCCAATAGCTGACTGTGAGCATTCACTTTTGTATTTTCTAGGCCCCAGCATAGCCTCACAAGAGACAGCTATATCAGGTTCCTTTCAGCAAAATTTTGCTAGTGTATGCAATGGTGTCAGCGTTTGGAGGCTGATTATGTGATGGATCCCTGGGTATGGCAGTCTCTAGATGGTGCATCCTTTCATCTCAGCTCCAAACTTTGTCTCTGTAACTCCTTCCATGGGTGTTTTGATCCCAATTCTAAGAAGGGGCATAGTGTCCACACTTGGGTATTCCTTTTTCTTGAGTTTCATGTGTTTTGCAAATTGTGTCTTGTATCTTGGGTATTCTAAGTTTCTAGGCTAATATCCACTTATCAGTGAGTACATATCATGTGAGTTCTTTTCTCCACATCCTCACCAGCATCTGCTGTCACCTGAATTTTTGGTCTTAGCCCTTCTGACTTGTGTGAGGTGAAATCTCAGGGTTGTTTGGATTTGCAGTTCCCTGATGATTAAGGATGCTGAACATTTTTTCAGGTGCTTCTCAACCATTCAGTATTCCTCAGGTTAGAATTCCTTGTTTTGCTCTGAGCCCCATGTTTTAAGGGGTTGTTTGATTTTCTGGAGTCCACCTTCTTAAGTTATTTATATACATTGGATATTAGTACCTTATCTGATTTAGGATAGGTAAAGATCCTTTCTCAATCTGTTGCTGGCCTTTTTGTCTTATTGAGGGTCTCTTTTGCCTTATAGAAACTTTGCAATTTTATGAGGTTCGATTTTTTGATTCTTGATCTTACATCACAAGCCATTGCTGCATTATTAAGGAATTTTTCCTCTGTGCCCTTATCTTTGATGCTTTTCCCCAATTTCTCCTCTATAAGTTTCATTGTCTTTGGTTTTATGTGGAGTTCCTTGATCCACTTAGATTTGACCTTAGTACAATGAGATAGGAATTGATCAATTCGAATTCTTCTACATGATAACTGCCAGTTGTTCCAGCACCTTTTGCTGAAAATGTTGTGTTTTTTCTGCTGGATGGTTTTAACTCCCTTGTCAAAGATCAAGTGACTATAGCATAGGTGTGTAGATTCATTTCTGGGTCTTCAATTCTATTCCATTGATCTAACTGTCTGTCACTGTTCCAGTACCATGTAGTTTTTATCACCATTGCTTTGAAGTCCAGCTTAATGGCAGGCATGGTGATTCCACCAGAGATTCTTTTATTGTTGAGAATAGTTTTTGCTAGCCTAGGTTTTTTTTATTATTCCAGATAAATTTGCAAATTGCCCTTTTTAACTTGGTGAAGAACTGGGTTGAATTTTGAAGGGGATTTCATTGAATCTGTTGAGTGCTTGTGGCAGGATAGCAATTTTTATTATATTAATCCTACCAATTCATGAGCATGGAAGATCTTTCCATCTTCTGAGATCTTCTTCAATTTCTTTCTTCAGATAATTTAAGTTCTTATTGTACAGATCTTTCACTTCCTTAGTTATAGTCACACCAAGTTATTTTATATTATTTGCGACTATTGTGAAGGGTGTTGTTTCCCTTATTTCTTTTTCAGTCCCTTTATCCTTTGTGTATGGAAAGGCCATTGATTTGTTTGAGTTAGTTTTAT
Organism: Mus musculus; assembly: GCF_000001635.26. Lineage (NCBI taxonomy): Eukaryota > Metazoa > Chordata > Mammalia > Rodentia > Muridae > Mus > Mus musculus. Next base: position 121,829,826 of record NC_000070.6, on the reverse strand, counting down.
ATCCAGCTAATTCACTGAAACTGTTTGTCAGATTTAGGAGTTCTCTGGTAGAATTTTGGGGTTACTTATAAATACTGTTGCATCATCTGCAAATAGTGATATTGTCACTTCTTCCTTTCCAATTTGTATCTCCTGGATCTCCTTTTGTTGTCTAATTGCTCTGGCTAGAACTTCATGTACTATATTGCATAGGTAAGGAGAAAGTGGGCTGTCACGTCTAGTACCTGATTTTAGTGGGATTGCTCCAAGTTTCTCTCAGTTTAGTTTGATGTTGGCTACTGGTTTGTTCTACATTGTTTTTATTATGTTTAGGTATGGGCCTTGAATTCCTGATCTTTCCAAGACTTTTATCATGAATGGGTGTTGAATTTTGTCAAATGCTTCCTTAGCATTTAAAAAGATGATCCTGTGGTTTTTGTGTTTGAATTTGTTTATATAGTGGATTATGTTTATTGATTTCTGTATATTAAACCATCCCTGCATTCCTGGGATGGAGCCTACTTGGTTGTGTTGGATGATTGTCTTGATGTGTTCTTAGATTCAGTTTGTGAGGATTTTCATGACTATTTTTGCATCAATATTCATCAAGGAATTGGTCTGATATTTTCTTTCTTTTTTGAATCTTTACGTGGTTTAAGTATCAAAGTAATTGTCGCTTCATAGAATGAATTGGGTAGAGTACCTTCTGTTTCTATTTTGTACAATAGTTTGAGTATAGTTGGAATTATGTCTTCTGCAAAAATCTGATAAATCTCTGCATTAAACCTACCTGGTCTGTGGCTTTTTTTGCTTGGGAGACTACTATTGATGGCTTTTATTTCTTTAGGGGAAATGGGACTGTTTAGATAGTTAATCTGACCCTTATTTTACTTTGGTACCGTGTATCTGTCTAGGAAGTTGTCCATTTCATCAAGGTTTTCTAGTTTTGTTGAGTATACCCTTTTGTAGTAGGATCTGATGATGTTTTGGATTTCCTCAGGTTCTGTTGTTATGTCTCCTTTTTCATTTCTGATTTTGTTAATTAGGATACTGTCCCTGTGCCCTCTAGTTAGTCTGGCTAAGATTTTATCTATCTTGTTGCTTTTCTCAAAGAACCAACTCCTGGTTTGGTTGATTCTTTGAATAGTTCATTTTGTTTATACTTAGTTGACTTCAGCTCTGAGTTTCAGTATTTCCTCCTGTCTACTCATCTTGGGTGAATTTGCTTCCTTTTGTTCTAGAGCTTTTAGGTGTGCTGTCAGTCTGCTAGTGTATGCTTTCTCTAGATTCTTTTTGGAGGCACTCAAGGCTCTGAGTTTTCCTCCTAGGACTGCCTTCATTGTGTCCCATACGTTTGGGCATGTTGTGGCTTCATTTTCATGAAAATCTAAAGTCTTTAATTTCTTTTTTTATTTCATCCTTGATCAAGGAATCATTGAGTAGAGTGTTGTTCAGTTTCCTCATGAATTTTCTATTATTTATATTGTTATTGAAGATCAGACTTAGTCTATGATGATCAGATAGAATGCATAGTATCATTTTCATATTTTTGTATATGTGGAGGCCAGTTTTGTGACCAATTATATGGTCAATTTTGGAAAAGGTACCATGTGGCGCTGAGAAGAAGGTATAACCTTTTGTTTTAGGATAAAATGTTTTGTAGATATCTATTAAATCCATTTGTTTCATAACTTCTGTTAGTGTCCACGTGTCTCTGTTTAGTTTCTGTTTCCAGAATCTGTTTATTGGTGAGAGTGGGGTGTTGAAGTCTCCCCGAATTATTGTGTGAGGTGCAATGTGTGCTTTGACCTTTACTAGAGTTTCTTTAATGAATGTGGATGCCCTTGTATTTGGAGTATAGATATTCAGAATTGATATTTCATCTTGGTATATTTTAGCTTTGATGACATTTTTTTTTGAGAAATCAGTAACTGAGAGAGTAAGTGAGAGTGAATCTCCTGGGTTGTTTGCTTTGTGAAGACATTCATGTCTCAGCTGAAAAGAGGTTTTCCCTGGAAAGATCTAAGATTTATGTTATATCAGCAACCATATGTTTTCATTCCCTGTAGATACAAAAGCATAAGCAGGTTGCCATCTGAAAACTATTGCTGGTTTCCATTCTAATGTCCACACATCCTTACAGTGCATTGGCTGTCCTAGTTCCTCGGTGTTTTAAATAACCCAGTGTCTCTCTGTTGCTATTGTTCATTTTTCATAAAGATTAAGAACATTTAGTCAACACAGCATTATTCATATGTCATTTTCATCTTGTTTGTTCAGTATAGAATTGGTGTTCTCTTTTCAGTACACGAACGAATCCAATTGGTTCTTTTTATAAACTGTATAGGTTTCCTATTTAGATATTTGTCATTAATATCATCCACATAGTTACTACACACTCTTGTCAATCTTCATTGATCACCCATAATGACATAATCTCAGCCTTTACAAGAGGTACAACAATTTTGGTTAGATCTGTTCCTGACAATTGATGTAATCTTATTCTACGTTTTGTAATTAATTCAGAAGTCTTTTCTGTATATGTCTACATTTTTTGCTTTGGTAATGAGCTAAGAAAATTCATCCCAGAACACTATATTACCTTTGCATAGTAATCACAATAGAACAATGAGTTGAAGGCAAAATGACCAAAATAGATCATGTTTAAGATCAATTTCATCCACATATACCCCTTACATTTATTGTTCTACATGAGTTAACTCTTTTTCTGTTTCAGCGGTTACAAATCTTGAAAGGTTTGAGTTTGAATCTCCTTTAATGTTTCAAAAAAATTACTTAGCTCCTACATACTTAATCCAGTTGTAGGCCTCAGGCAATTTATATCTCCCATTAATTTTAAAAAATTGTTAAGGGTTTCCAATTGGTCCCTGCGGATCTGCCCCTTTTGTGGGTGAATTTTTCTTGATTGATTTTATAAACAAAATAACTAAGTCAATCTCCTCTTCTTATTTCTTTCTGGAGCTATCATGACCCACAGCATGGCAAAATATTTTGTGTTACCTTAAACATATTTTCTAAAACATCATCAACAGAATCAGTCAAAAAATGTCACCCATATAATAATATAGATTGAAGAAATTGCTTACAAATAATTTCTAATATTTTTGCACAAAATATTGACATAAAGTAGGACTATTTAAAATTCCTTGTGGAAGTAACTTCCAATGGTATTTTAATCATTGAAGCACTGTTGTTCAGTGTGTATATTGAGAAAGCACACCTTTCCCTGTCTTTTTCATGAAAGGTTTTTGTGAAAAAGTGATCTTTCAAGTCAATTATTATTAGTGTACATGCTATTGGTAACAAAGAAGATAAAGAAATTGTAGGTTTTAAAGGACCTATTATTTGAATTAGTCTATTAACTGCCATTAAATGTTTTATCATACTCCATTTACCTGATTTCATTTGTACAACAAACAGGGGGATTCCATAGGCTTGTAGACTTCTATATTCAGCCCCCAGTTAGTCTTAGATAGTTGTTCAAGTGCCTGCAATTTCTTTCTTTTTTTTTCCCTCAGGTATTTATTCCATTTACATTTCCAATGCTATCATAACGTCCCCCACACGTTCCCCCTCCCACCCACTCCCACTTTTGGCCCTGGGGTTCCCTTGTACTGAGGCAGATAAAGTTTGCATGACCAATGAGCCTCTCTTTCCACTGATGGCCGACTAGGC